>NC_051182.1:61739917-62035483 GCF_013339695.2 Rhipicephalus sanguineus
ATGCTCCCGACATCCATATTCAAATGTACTTTTTAGAACTGCGAGCGAAATACTCCAGCCCTGAATACTACACAGATGCATCAAAATCAAACCTTGGTGTGTCATATGCTGCCATTGGACCGTCTTTCTCTGAATCTGGAGCTCTTGCGCCAGAAACAAGTATTTTTTCAGCGGAAGCATATGCACTTCTATTAGCGGTTAAAGAAATTAAGAAAGCAAAGGTGCATAAGGCAGTTATTTTTACAGATTCCCTAAGTGTTGTAAGGGCTCTAATGCTTCCCCCGAAACGCAAAAACCCCATAATTAGGGGACTCTATTCAATGATTAGTGCCGGCTATGCCAACAATCAGTGGGTTGTATTATGCTGGGTTCCCGGGCACAGAGGCATCAAAGGTAACGTACTTGTCGATGAAATGGCTACATCGATAACAAGCAAACCAAGTACTTCCTCAATAGCTGTTCCTGCCACTGACTTGAAACCAACTCTGAAAAAAAAAACCCTTAAGAGCTATTGGCAGCAATTGTGGGAGGAGGAAGCCTCAAACAAATTACACCTAATTAAGCCACAGTTAGGAGACTGGCACCCAACAACAAAAATACGAAAGAATGATGTCATCTTTTGTCGCCTCAGAATAGGACACACATATGACACACATTCACATCTCCTAACTGGTAAAGAGGCTCCCATCTGTGGGAGATGTGGCGACCAACTCACCGTCCTCCACGTCTTAATTGAGTGCCGGGAAGCTGAAATAGAACGTAAACGCCACTTCCCTTTAATCTACAGAGAGCATGTCCCCCTACATCCTTTATTATTTCTTGGTGTGAAGCCCTTATTCTACAGTAAGGCTATGTTAAACTACATAAACGACGTCGCATTGAATGTTATAGTGCCAAAAAACTCGTAGCACACCCTCTCTAGAGATGGTGCTGCTGCGAGTGTCATACTTTGTGTAGCACGCGCCTTCAGACCCTTCTACACAAGGGCTCTGCTAAGGCAGTAGTGCTCCAGTTTATATTTTACAAGCGCCATGTATTATCTGTAATACAGAATCATTATTTACGCAACTAAGTCCTCTTTAGTATATCACTAGTCATCCCCATATTTTATTACCTATGTCTTTTACACTTTTGCAGTGACCCATTTTAGGCCCATTTACAGCCATGTCACATCTACATCCCAGAACTTCTTCTAATTAGTTGCCACTAACTTGTGCTTTGAAACGGCGCTCTTTGGCCAAGAGTGGCCCGTGCGCCATTAAAATCAATCAATCAATCAACACAACGCTGCGGCTTAGTCAGGGAGGGGTAGTCAGGGAGGGGTACACTGGGCCCGTGACCCCCCCCCCCTCTCCGAACGTTTTTTCGCCATGGCATACAGTGCTACAAGTGACACTCGATCACATCTGCCTGCCCGACCCCCACTTCAGATCAAGGAGGGCCCCCCCCCCCAAAAAAAATATCTCTCTACGCCTCTGACACAAACAGCACACCACGGTCGCGCTACAAACGCGACGGGAAAAGCGACGCGCGTATTGTCTTCGACGTTGGTAGAATAGGAATGTCTTCCCTCTAGTTTGGCAGTGATTTCTAACGTTTCTAGCGGGAAACGCGGTGTGACAGCCAGGCGAGTATCGAATAACGAAATTTTAATATGGAAAGCTCGGTCGGCAAAAGCTCTGCAGGACTACCAATAAAGTTGTTACCAACCAATGGATAGTATGAGCGAGTGGTGGGCTAAAGCCGCCACCTCCTGGTGTAAGGCGTTAGCAGCGGTACACTTTTATTGCAAACGCGCGGAATGGGACGGGCGTAGCAACGTTGCAACGACGCGTTCTCTGAGCTAATGGCGGTATGTTTGTATTTTTAGTGTCACCTTTTATAACTGTATTGGTTTTCCTTTGTTTCTTAAAACTAGCTTCAGTTGCTACGTATTAGTTCAAAAAGTAACGCAAAATGTGAAGTAAAATAGAAGAAGTTTGACAGTGAGTGCAGTTATAAAGTATGGCCTGCGAGATTTTCGTGCATACGAGACTCGAAACGAAATTTGACATTTTGCGTTACTTTTGTAGCCATACGCAGCAACAGAATCTAGTTTTAGGAAACAAAGGAAAATCAACACAGCTATAAAAAGTGGCACTAAGAATAAAAACCCACCATCTACAGGTGCGATTCGAACCCGGGCATTTTGAGTGGCAAGCGGGCTTTCTACCTCCGCACCACACTGGTGGAGCCGCACGCAACTCTTAAATACGCCTACGCCAGCTACGACAGCTACTTCTGATATGCACCTGAGCGGAGCGTAGGGTGTACTTGACGGCGATAAAACTGATGTCTCTGCTCTAACGTGAGTGCCGACTTTACATCAGGCCATAATCTACTCTCTACGCGCCAGTCTACAAGGCGCGCCTGGCGCGTTTACAACATGCGCAAAACTACTCAATTTACACAAAAGACTCCGAAACGCCTGTTAACGCTGATTTCCACAATGCGTTGGATTTGCCGAATTTTTTGGTTGAGAATAGTGATGTTCCACGATCTTTGAGGGGAGTTTCTGCACATCATGCACCAATGGTTCGAAGTTTCTCCCAAAATATTTCAGTACTCCTCTTCCAGCAGCCGTTCGGTGTAATAAGAGCTCTCGTGTGCTTGGGTAGACTTCGAGGAGCTCGTTTAAAGTGTTTTGCATTCGTAATTATACTACTTTTTTATGCACGTGTTGAAGAGAGTCTGGCGGCTCTTTTTAAGGCTTCCATAATAAATACGTCAATGGCTTGTGTTTCACTCGGGGCAGATTCGAGGTATGTGCGCGGATATTTGATTGTGCTAAAAACAAATGCGTGTAATAGTTTGCCCAATTCTTATCCTTTACCCCTTGTCTCTGCTAGGCTATTCCACTGTTCAGCTGGATAGCTTCAGTTCTGGCTTTTCTTCATTTTTCGGTGGTGACATTGTTACTGCGCTTTTCATGCCCCCACATGCCTAAGACGCCTAGAGTGCTCACTCTTTTCACGAGTTATTTTCTACCAGGGTAGTGACAACCGGGACGGGCTATTCTGCTGTTTTTTTTTAAATCTTCGAATGAGGCGCCTGGAAAATAATTCCTATTTAGGAAGCGAACAGGTGAGACCCAATGTTTCTACATAGAGTGTTTTTTGCTGTTCATCGTCCTTCACACCTGGCGCCATTCGAATTACGTATAGAAGAAACACGCCGGCGCATCCGCGCCAATAAAAATAAATTGGAGTACAAACAACAACATATATGTTAAGGTACAAGAAGATATGTGCTAAGGCGGCGAACGCAACACTTTGCGTTCGCCGCCTACGTTTTCCTGCAAAGATAAATATGGCATAAGTTGAAGCCGCCGGGAATTATCAGCTCAGCTTACAGAATTGGGGCCTCAGGACCGAAGTGCGTATATATTGCCACGCCCACTTCTTGTCTTGTTTTGATGTATTCGGGTTTGACCGGCAGGGACGGTTATCAACGCTCGACGCTGTCGGCGAAGTAGTGTTCTAGAAGCGTCGCTATTGTAGTAGATCGGTTTGTTAAGATTGCGCCCCGCACGCGAATGTTCCAGCTTTGTCTAGAGATTACGCCGCCACCAGCGATATCGCTGGAAAGTTCGATAGCGCCTGTATAAAAGCCGACGCGCTTGACTGCTTGTCAGTTGATCGACGAACGACGCCCTGTTCGCCGCTATCATTGTACAGCGTATATTGCTGCAGTTCCAGTTCTCGTTTTCCGTCCACAAGTTCGGCCAAATAAACAGTTTCATCCTGCAAACGCCGACTGCTGTCTTCGTCGACGTCACGACCACGTGACAATATGTCAAGCGTACCCACATTAGCCCGGAGTCTCATGATGCTTGGTAAGGAAGGAAATTATCAGCCTGAAATGGAATTGTCATTATGTTCTGATGCTTATGAGTGCAAAACAGCGCAGCCGACAGCAGGGGATAAAAGAGGACACAGAGCGCTGAACTTCCAACAGTTAATTTCTTTTGAATGCCTTCGCTTTTATACAGTTACACACTGTTACACCAGCCATGCGCGGAACACAATGATGTTACAATTCATCACGTGGACAAACCTAAATAGACCTTTTCCCTATCAGTGAGAGCGACAGAGCGGGTACTTACACAATCATCCTTTAGAGAAAAAATCTTACCAGGGGTGCTATGCAGGATGGCCCTAGCTTCTCGGGCACACGAGTTTGCTCCGAGCTTGCATCACGGCGGTCATGACAAGAAGACAGTGCGGAGCACGCGATAGCAGCGTTGATAAAAACGGCTACAAGAACGAGAATGGCGTCACAAGCGCATATGCGGCATTCGCGGCGGTTTTCAAAGGAACACCGCGTGCGAACGCGTCAGCGCCGCCACTCAGTCAACATTTCAACAGTGCAGCGACGTCAGCGTGATTGTCGCGCTATCTTTTTGCCAACTGACCATCGCGCCTCCCACGGGCGTGTTCGTGGGCGTTTGTCATCTTTCGAAAAATTCTTTCATTCCACCTGCAGCATGGAAATTTCCACTCTCGAAGGCAACAAGGGCGCACGCGCAGCACTCTGGTGCAGCTCGTTTCGCTTCTCTGGAATATTACAGATAAATAAACGGACAGGTTACTGCTATACTTACATTACACGTCTGAAGATTTTCTGTAGTAGCGAATCGGTAGAGACAATGCCTCCACAAGCAAGTAAATAGTAGACAAGTAAATCGTTCTCACCGAAAATCCCACCAGGGGCGCTTGATTCATAGCTGTGAGCGGTACGTCATGAGAGCGGTGAAAGTGAATGCGAGACATCGTAGCCACGTGATGATATAACCTTTAGTTCTTCGTGCGTGTGTGCATAGTCTGTGCCATTAGGCTCATAGATGAATCGTGCCGCTCGCTGGCGTTGCGTCGTGAGTACTGTTCCTCGGCAAGAGGAAATGTGGTGGGCGGACCCGCTCTTCGCCGTGGGCGTCTGTCAATCAAATTAATTGACGCGTGAACTCGGGCACAAACTCGTTGATTCTGAAAAAGCCCCAGTTCAACTCGTAACTGTCATAGTGCCGGTGTGCTTGTCAAGTGCTTTATGCGGTGGACGCTACTCAGCAGCTTCTTTGCATATAAAATAATTTGGTCAGCTTGCACTACTTGTACAAGGCTGGAGCCATCGGAGGAGATTGGGATCACCTAGGTTCTTCCAGCTTTTTACGTGGCTCGTCTACTCAGTATGCTTGGCCTTCTTCAGAGTAATGACCGTGTCAGTTCGGTCTCAATATTGGTGCTATTGATTAGGAAGGTCTTAACTAACATGATAGTGAATGTCCTTTCTTAATTGTTATTGTTTTAATTACCACGATATTAATGACCCAGGTTTCATTCGCAAGGTCCTGAATAGCACAGAGGTAATTAGCATAATACCAATTAGCACGATCCTAATTAACACGACTTCAGTGAGTAAGGTCTTCATTATCTTGGTGTTCACGCTCCTAATTAGCGTCGTGTGTTATTATCACTAATTGTTGATGTTTTAATTACAGCGGCATTAATGACTCAGGTTTATTTCGCAAGGTCCTGAATAGTACAGAGGTAATTAACATAATTCTAATGAGCACGATCCTAGTTAACACGCTCTTAATTAGCGTCGTGTTAGTTAACATTAATTTCTAGTGTCTTAATTACCACATCATTAATTACTCAGGTTTAAGTCGCGAGGTCCTAAATAGTACAGATGTAATTAGCATAATAACTAATTAGCACGATCCTAATTAACACGATCTCGGTGAGTAAAGTCTTGATTATCTTGGTTTTAATTGCATGCTCCTAATTAGCATGATGTTAATTACCATGATCTTAATTACCTTGTTCATAGCTTTACACGACTTCATTAGCATGGTCTTAGTAAGACATGGCTTAGCTCGGCCTTCGCATGATTTGGCCTAATCAGCTTCGTCATAGCACGTCCTGACTTAGCTAGATATACCACCCAGCCAATTAGCTAATCAGCCGGGCGCGCGTGCTCTGGGAGCGAGCAGACGATGAAGAGAATGACGAGGGCGCGCGCCGGCCGAGCAACGCGCTAGAATGTACAGGCCGACCATGGTGATTATACACGTAGCGTGTGCGATTAGCTCTAGACGCCGTGCGCTCGGTCGGAACTAATATCAGAGGACACGGTGCTGATTATCCTAAAGGATGCTTAGTGCAGACATTAAACGCTTGAAAATGAATTCAAACGGCCCGCGCACACATAAAAATATAGTTAGTAGAGCTTTCTGCCACTTTTCTTGCATGGGTGCACTTCTGCACTCAGTGGAACGACAAACAAATGAAAGAAGTTTGACGACACCACCCAACCTTCTCTACCGCCCTTGACGTGACGCTGCGTTCCATCGTAACCAATGGAACGGAGCGCGCGCTGAGGGATGGATTTCACCTTCTCGTACTGTTAGCTCGTTCAAAAGGTGGTGTCGCCAGAGCTCGGAAAGATCCCGAGTTTCGCCAAACTCGGGCCATCCTGCATAGCACCTCAGCTTCGATGATTTCGCGCGTGATGCGATCTCTGCTTTTGGCGACGATGCTACAATCTGAATATCTTGGTCGACACCCACACGTGCTACAGTGAGTGGACAGCCACCCTTGCTTTGACCGATCAACATTGTACAGATGCTCTTTCAACCTTTCATTCAAACACCAACCCGTCTCAACGTAATATTTTCCACATGACAACGGCAGCTGATAAACTACGTTACATATACAATCGGTAAATTTATTTGCGTGGTTTGTAGTACATGTCCGATTGGGCTCGACGCTGGGACAGACATTCTGCACAAACTGCTGAATTTTTGTGGGCCCGGAAAAAGCACTTTCACATCCACTCGCTCCGCTACTTTTTTCAGATTGTGTGCTATCTTATGCATGTATGAAATTACAGCAAAATTCTGTCTCTCTCTGGCAGGTTGGCCTGCGTTAGTGTGGCCACTTGAGTGAAGATCACGCAACAACCTTTTGGCGACAGAGACTTGTACATGATCAGGGCCATGGTCCATGGTCAGCCTTACACTGGCCATGGTCAGCCTTACAGATTGCTTTTGAAAACTTTCTAACATCTTGTGTTCACGAGACTTGCGTAAAGCATTGGTAAAGCAGGATTTTATAATGCCTCGCTTAACTACTTTAGAGTGCGCAGAATGAAACGGCAGAATTGGCTTATTCCCACGTGGTTGATACATCCAGCACGAACGGCCATCATTGAAGAATAACTTGACATCAAGGAACCTAATTTCGCAATTCTCAGACAATTCATGGGTTAGCTCAAATGGTTCAAAACTATTCCGCACCAGATCTAAAACACCAAGTGCGTCATTCCTGTACGATGCAACATCGCTATCCATGAAAATTAAAAAAATCGCCAACGTATCTGAAAACGTGTGTCACATTAGTGTTAGCGAAAGCTTCCAAAACGTACCTGTCAACTTTAGCTAAAAACGAATCACTGATGATTGGAGCAATGCAAGAACCGATACAAATTCCGGCTTTCTGAAGGTGTGGTTTTCCATCCCATAGGATGTAGGTTGACCGTACGTAAAAACTCAGAAGTTCTAAAAACCCGCTAACGCTAATGCCAGACTGAATCTGAAAAGTCGAGGCACCAAACTCATCAATACATTCTTCAATGCATTGTAATAGTACAGGTCCTTTAATAGTACAGGTCATTGTAATAGTACAGGTCATTGTAATAGTACAGAATAGTACAGGTCTTTGACGTCAGCAGAGAATGCGAATAAGCTCTTGTTACATCGCGAGGAAATGAATTCCTGTATTTTACATGCATCTTTCACCCAAAACAGGTCATTTACATTCAAGCAATTCAAAGTTTTCTGCAGGTATAGCGCGACACATTTTTGCCAGGTACCATTTTCGGAGACTATTAGTCTAAAAGGCATGTCGACTTTGTGGGTTTTTGCACTAAAAACGCTTCAAGGAAATCTTCCTTGGAATTTGAAATGGTTTTTTGGACGCAGTCATGATTTAACCTACGAAGCAGGCTCATAGCTTTACTTCTGGTCTTTTTCACGGAAACGTGATCATGACGACCAAAAAAGGACGAAACTGTGCGGCACGCTTTTTCCAGGTAATTTCTAGCCGACATAATGGCAAAGCCGCCCTCTTTATCTGCACGTAGCACACATAAAGAATGCTGTTTTAAAAAACCTGCAACGCGTTTCACTGGAAGGTTTGAAACATTTGACTTACACCGACTCAGGACGTCTATGCCGTCCGCTATGCACCGTTCTTGCTCTTGCGCTGAAGAACGTCGAGAAACTTGGCTCACGGTAGCCAAGAGGTCGTGCGGTGAACGCTTCGGCCCAGAGATAGCACGTTTGTGACATGCTGGGGCAAGATCGGGCACATGGGCGGTTGCTGTCTCGTAGGCACGAGGTTGCGAAGCTGGAGGAGTTGAGTCTTCCAGAGGAACTCCGTAGACGTGGAGATAGGGCGCCGAAGTTCCCGCAAATTCTTCGCGACATGAGCAGGTGCGCTGGTGACCTGTACGTGAGCACATAATAAGTCATTGTACAACAATGCTTGTCTTTGCAGCTCTGCCTTCATGATTTTGCAGACCCTTGTCCGGTGTCCTTGAGACGGCATAAAGCCACCGAATAGGCGACGGACTTCTTCTGGAAGCACTTGCTTCCTGATGCAGAATGACAGCGTGCGCACTCGGCAAGTTGTAACTGCGATCGTGTTCATGAGCACGTGAGGCTGAAGCGAAAAAATCTGGAAAGGGCCCATTGTACTAGAAATGAAACTTAGAAGACTGTAGGTTTGGGCCTGTTGGTACAACATGATTATGAGTGCAAAACAGCGCAGCCGACGGGAGGGGACAGAAGAGGACACAGAGTGCTGAACTTCCAACAGTTTATTAGATGCGAAGTATCTTAAGGTCGAGCTCAATGCGGTGGTGGTGTGCGGCGCGACACCCTTACTGCGCATGCGCATACCCTCTCCACACACCTCCTCCCCACTCCCCCTCACCATTCCCCATGTCCTCTACCCTTTCCCCTCTCTACTCACACTCTCCCCTTCCCCTCTCCACCTTCCACCCCCTCCCCCTCTCCACTTCCCATCTCCCCTCTCCCTCGCCTCCCCCCCTCTCCCCTACCCCTTTCCACTCTTCCTCTGAAACGCGGGCTAGACATGCCGAAATTCTCTCCTGCACAACGCCGCGATGAGCTCGAGCGCATGCGCGTCCCCTCCTCTTCTCTCTCCTCTCCTACGCTGCCCCCTCTCGCCCGCCTGTCGACCGCGTTCCCAGCTCGCCCTGTGAGAATTAACGGCCAGGCTAGATGGAAGATACGACGCGTGTAGCGTCCTTCTTCGCGTTCCACGACGCGAGGTGGGTAGCATGCCCAACGAACGCCAACGGAACGCGATCGTGCAAGTGCTCCGGCTTCGCATCGCCTCATGGTCCCCTTTAGCGGGAGATGCTGTAATTTTTCTTTTGAATGCCTTCGCTTTTATACAGTTACACACTGTTACACCAGCCATGCGCGAAACACAATGATGTTACAATTCATCACGTGGACAAACCTAAATAGATGTGTGTCTTCTTCTGTCCCCTCCTGTCGGCTGCGCTGTTTTGCACTCATAATCATGTTGTGCCAACACGCCCAATCCTACAGTCTTTTAAACTTCTGACGCTATTAAGCCGCATGAAACACCGTTATATACGAGGAGGAGTCTACAACTTTATCGACATCATGAAATGGGTAAGGTGAGGCTGGGGAGGGGTTCAGGGAAGGGGAAGACGATGGTCTCTCAGGCCACTTGAGGTAGCCGAGAGATCTTGCACTTCGGCTACCCCCATGGCCCAGCATATAATCCTGAGTTGGTTGTCCAGTCATGAGCTGCGCCAAGCAGCCTCCCATCGCTCCTGTCTCTCAACCCCCGCAAAGGCGGGATTCGGCTTCTTTGGACAATGCCGATATACGTGATTGAAGTCGGCTCGCGGACTCGAGCAGATACAGCTATGCGGTAAGTCATCACCTTGATGAATTTTGGAATTGATGGATTGGGAAATCAAGGTGCCCGTTCGGAGTCGGCGCCAAACGATTGGCTCAGCCTGGGACAGCAATTTATGGGCTGGTGGGTCGATCATAAGGGAATTGCAGTGAAGTAAAGTAACTTCATGATAGGTGAGTTGGTACTTCCGCGGGATATGAAAAAAAAAGGCAGGCCGTTAAACCCCTGGTCAACGAGTGCTCGGGCTTGCTCATAGGCAGCTGCATTCCCGGTATTTAAACAGTGCGATGTAACCCTCAAAATAGTGATCATTCGTAATTATCTTAAGCAAACCTGTTCCCTCCTCCGCCATAGCCAACAACAAAGTGTGTCTAAGGCGTCATAGTGAACTTGCATTATTAATAACATTGCAATTAGTATTTATTCTAAGAGGTTAGTAGTTATCAAAATAATAACCTAAACGATATACTCTGTGGTGAAGTTGTTATGACACGGCTGCAGGCTTGCTTTCTTAAACAAACCTTTCTCACGTCATTCATTCGTTGAAAGAGAGTAAATACCTGTGCTTCATGTGATGTCTTCTCAGCATAGATGATAGTAACCGTTCGTGGAGTGATTTGGCTCCATGGACAGTGACGTGGACGCGTTACTGATGAAACCCAAACAACGACGCATCTGTCGCTTTTGCACGTGATGTAAGATACAACATTACATATATTTAGGCTTTTTCTCTGAAAAGCATGAAATGAACTCCTATGGAAAATGGGAGCGTACTATTCTCCTTCATGGAGTGCCTCGTACTCTAAACAATGCCCATCGCGAAAGCCTTGCATGCCACACTCAAAGCGAAAATTTACTGTCGCCTTCGCCGGCGTCTGTTACAAGATCCAAGAAATGATCACCACCACATGACGTCATATGATATCACGGTTTCCCGAAATTTGTTGTGTATCCACGATATCATCACATGACATTGTCAGTCGGTCAAAGATGGTTCTATCGCGGATGCAGTGCAAAATCAGTTGATCAGCGGAAAGCATGAAATGGCTCCGATCACTCAGGCAGTGAAAAACTTCGTTGGGTGCCGAAAGCTTTCGAAGACGGCAGTGATGGGAAATCCATTCATCGAATGAAAAAAAAAGAATGGTGAAAAGATGGTTTTTGCCTTCGAGTCATCTTAGGCGATTACAGAAGAAACGCTGTAAGTTTTTGTTTTTTTCTACACAGGGAGGCTATCTTTGTTTTCAGTCTCAAATCGCATTTCTCTGCTGGGTCCTCGGCGTAACACCAACGGCCGTGACAGCGCTTTCATCTGATGCGAGTTATGTTGGCTAGCGGTACGGATATAAGGTTCTACGAAGGTGTCCTAAGCACTGAAGATGATGAGTGTGCGCTGCAGGTAAGTATACCGCAAAGTAATGCAGTGCAGTCTGCGCTAAACGTTCGCGCGTGGTACCCTTTAGCCATTTTAATTGATCGCATTGCTGGCGAAAACACTGCTCGATGCCAACAAAGGTGAAAATATTTACTGAGATTTCGGTTCCCACCCGGGAGCGCTGTTCACAATGAGACGAACGCCATTACGGATGCAAATATTTATTACATCGACTTCTCGCCCACCTCACAATATGCCCGATTCGTGGTTTGCGAAGCAACATTGTCTTTGTCGATGACAATCAGATATTGCTTTTGTCAGCATGGCCTCGATGTCCTCGTCTCTTGTCGTTACGTCAGGGTTCACACAACGCACGACAGCCATCTACATTACGTTCGGCGCTTCAACTGAATATAGGTGGTCCCGTGATCTGGAAACGACTGCCTATACTCGAGTAGTAGCCGGAAGTGCACCGTAGCGATGGCTGCGTCGCCCATGTCACCTGATGATATTTTTCACAGTGTTCGTGTCGCTTCAGGACGAGGAGAGGGCTATCAAAAATCTCTATCATAAAAATACCAGAAGCACTAATGTAGAGAGAATATACCCCCCGTGTATACTACTTGCGGGTGTAGGTTTCTAGCACAGTGTACCAATGATTTGGAAACTGTTTTCCGTCATCTGTATTTTCCGTTACACCTGACAAAAATGCTCACATTTTAATGCAAATTCACTACCTGCAACTATGACGCCATGGCAACAAGACTTACGTAAGCTAACGAGCCGCTGACATATGCTTCGCTTTTTTCCACCGTCTGTGCAAAGTGACAGCTGCAAACGTGACGACGTGCTGTGCAGGAAAGTGGGAACAAAAAAATGCTAGGTGTGTTCTGAGGGACAAATTGTAAAACATTTTGATGCTTGAATAGCAACTTTAGCATTTGTTCAGTGAGTAGCGATCAAGCCTTTCGTCATTTGCTGCATACAAAGAATATTGACTTTGGCCAAACCAGCACAAACCGCACCATGACAAATGCAATAAGGAGCACATTTTTCTCACGTTTCCGTATTTTTTTCAGGGTGATTCCAATTATATGTTACTCGAATATTTTTTTAAAGGTGCTCTATCAGGCAAGTCGAACTGATATCTGAATTTGTTAGAACGAGTGGGACTTTGTTTTATTAACGAACCAGTAACTTTGATATCTTTCCTCGTTCTAGAAAGAGGGAACTTATCGGAAGGCAGAGTCGTCGGCTTGAGCTAGTGCGCTCTAGCCTGTTACTGTGTACAGAAAAAAAGGGAAATGGGAAAGAAATAGTGATCAGGGGTCATGATGTGGGAGGGAAAAGTGGTGCGTATATGCTGAAAAATTGGGGAGGGGCGAAGCATGTAGCGAAGGGTATTTTTATTTTACTTCATTGGTGCAACAATACAAGATTGTCATGGTGCTTGTGGCAAAAGCTGATGTTGAAAGAAATGGCACCTGACTAGGCCTCTAGCGCCATACACGCATTCACTTCACGGAATAATCGCATGCGTGTCGTACATAATATACAAAAAAGTACTAGAATTCATAAATAAACAGTAAAAATGACATATAGACAGTTGTGGAATTGCATAACACAAAAATGCTAATTAGTACAACTGCAGCTTATTACAAGTACTTCGTGCATTTTAGCACGAACGAAAACTTAGTACAAGATACATCCTATACAGAAATCATACAGAAGCAATGGCAGGAAAACAGAATTACTGACATATCGACAGTAATTGCATTACGTAACAGCAGTTGCTATCCATAAGTAAACAAATCTATAATACATAACTAAATGAAGCGCTAAATGGGTAAACATTCAAAAACTGCAGTTATAAAAGCTCACGAGCACCATTACGGCAGCATTACGAGCGTCACACTCAATGAAATATTTTTTGGATTGCTTGCTGAGTGTTACCAGCGTGCGATCTGCAGTAATAGATGACATTAAATTTTTGTGGGCATTATAAAGGTTTGAAATTTGCCTGTTTAATAATCGTAGCCAATAATTCGTTCTGGTCTTTGGTATGAACAGAACAGATACTGTCTGAACAGATACTAAGGACAATTGTTACTATATGATTCACAATGAAATAGGAGGTTGCATGTTCATGGTATTATAAATTATGAACAAAACGAAGAGTTTTCTTTTGAGAATGAATCAGTTGTTGTGATTGTTTTGAGATGTAACCCCGAAACAAGTATGCAGTAATGAAGGCGGGAATGCATCAAAGAAAAGTAAAGCTGTCGTTTAGGTACGGAGGCAGTAAGTTGCGATGATTGTTTAACATACCCATTGTTTTGGAAATATTGTGTATCATCAACTCCACGTGCTTAGTCCATTGAAGAGTTTCCTGAAACTGAATTCCCAGAAATGTGTATTGCATAACACGCTCTATTTGTTCAAAACGAAATGTAATGACATGATACAATATCACCGATTTGTTATTGGTGTGAAATACTATAAACATTGTTTTACTGGCATTGAATTGTAGACGATTAGCATATAGCCGATCTGATAAACTGTGTAACCAAGAGTTTGTCAGTGGTATGGCAGCAGCTAAGTCAGCAGAATAATAGAATGCGCTCGTATCATTTGCATAAAGAACGATGCCTGGGGTGAATGAAATTGAAACTATATCATTAATGTAGAGAAGAATCAATGTTAGAACTATAATTCTTCCTTGAGGGACGCCATAGTTAATAGCTTGCAAGTCTAATTTTGTGTCATGAAGTGTGCTCGATTTGACAAATATTTGAATTAAAGTTAGAGACCCACCACGTATTCCATACATTAGCATCTTAGTAAAGAGGATATCGTGTTGGATAGAATCAAATGCCTTCTTGAAGCCTAAAATGATGCCTAAGGCATATACGTGATTTTACAATGTTTCTAGAGTCTTCACTAAAGTGCAACCTGTGGAGGGTTGGAGCATGCAGTGTGCGCCGCTGTTTCCCACAGCAAAATCACTCCTAATGGGCAATAAGGGACAGAAGGAAGATTAGACACAGAGACGCGCAGACCGCTTTTAGTTAACGCGCACGCTGCGAATCTTTATTGTTCGACAAGGCACAAGAGAAATATCTCACCAGCACTACATTGCAGGCTTGATACAGTGCATGATACGGGGTGGGCGGCGAACGGTTGTGCATCGCGAGAAGTCGGTTTTAGGAGCGGAGCTTCTTATAGCATCACCTGGTCGGTCGTCGCTCCATGCGACGTGTCCCCGCCGTCGCGTCTCCCGTATCATTCAATCGATGAAGCTGTCCCATAGAGATGCATGCAAACTGCAGTTGGGTGACGATATACTAGATGGCGCTGTCCCATAGAGATAGAAAAAAAAAGAAATAAAATGAAACAAAAATATAAAATGCAAAATATATAAATAAAAAATAAGAAAAAAAATGAAACATAAAAAAGAAGAAAAAAAATCAAAAAAATAATCAAAGCGGGGTATCGCTTTGATTACTGCTGGACGAAACCACTGAATCTTTCAGGGTGTAAACATGATTGCTTCAGGAGCTTCGCCCAAACTCTTCATCATTCACCCGTGGATATGCTGTAATTTTTTTTTCAGTGAAGAAACTCGCTAGCAGACCTTGCCTGCGTAGGCGTTGTCTCTCGTGGGCGAGGGCGCGTTCTCGTTCTTTGCGAGATGGTAGTTCAGCGTTCATCGCAGAAAGAGCGCTTCCATAGTCAACGCGCGCCGTTCGCTCTCTCTCGACGCACGGCGAGCGCTGAGGCGGTGGCGCTCTCTCTTGCGCTCAAGCAAATGGACCGTCACGGCAGCAGACGACAATGCACGCCGACACGCCGAGACCCTAAGGTGATTCACCCCTGAAAGATGGTGGCTTTGCTGTAATTCTGGGGTCCATTCCTGTTCACTGAAGGAAATCTATAACTGCCCTTGTCGCGGCAATCGACAACGTTTGATCGCAGATTGGTGACAAAATAATACTTTAACTTAGTGTTGCCACACCGATCGCTGCAGTGTTTTTCGCTGCGGCACGTAAAGTAGGCAATCAGAAACTAAATGCGCTGTTGTTTCACACACTTGGCAGCGTACGCAGTTCGGGCTGTCCGCACGGCCGATGAGATGGGTGGAGGTGCGAGTAAATACAATGCCCAGCCAAATCCCCTATACTAAACTGGCGTGCCTTTGGTTTGTGCTAGCCGGGAAGCGTGAATTAATTTTTCTTGTTCTCTGAATATACGTAGCTAGGAGTAAAACACCAAAATTTAGAAATTATCATATTACATTTCCAAGCACTACCTATGGTGTGGGGTAAGCGCAGTCTTCCAGTTTAATATACGTGAATGTAATTTAAATAAATATCTCCATTATGCACAGTTTCATAACGGCAAGCAAAATTTGAGTGGTCGCTGCGGCAGTGAGTGAGTGAGTGAAACAACCATAATAGATTCAGAATAGACGCGAGTAAACTGAACGTCACCTGGCTAGGCACACTAGGGGACCATCAGCTTAAACTTGACGGCCGTCGCGCGGGCCCTCTGGACGGCCAGGATTTGAGAGGTCTGGTAGTGTATCTTTATGAGCGTCTTCATTTCTTCTTGGGCGAAAAGGGGACCGACAGAGGCACAGCCCCACAGGACATGCTCGAAGTACGCAAAACCACTACGCAGAAGGCATCCGGGCATTGCGAAAATGTTTTGTAGCACAATTTCATTGCGGAATTATTGTCAATATTCTTGCTGCATTTCATAAACGCAAGCAAAATGTCACAGCGTGCCACGGCAGTGGCACACTGTTTAAAGCGAAACTTTTCTGCACGAATTTACCCTGTGATATTCCGAAATATCGCAACTTTTATGACTAACATTTGCAACCTACGAACGCCACTGCGACGACTCATGTATGGGGTGAGGCAAAGCTGTGGGGATGGCTAAGTACGAAGGGTGACATTCTATTGTCTGAAGGATGTGAATGGCAATGCCCCACGGTACCCGAACGCGCTTGTAGACGCCGATGGTCAATATAGCTTCTGCTTATTCGCTTGATGTATGCTGTACGCCAGAGGTGGACTTGTTAAGACGCAATACTTATATCGCTCGTTGGAAGGTTCAGGTGACGAATAGCCGGCGTGTGGACAAAACGAAAGCACATGAATAACAAAAATCGGACCATCTCCCCGAAGGGAACCCTAATGGGATGCGAAGCAGCAGCGTTGCGCACGGGTGGCGTCACGGGTTGAACGGCGCTAACGCGGGTGCTGCGGTGAGCGCTGGAAGATTTATTTGAAGCGAAACTCGGTGTAGCGTTTACTGGTGTAAACGTTTGTTTGAAACGCAGACACGGGAGGCGAGCGGGCGTTGGAGCCGGCAGCTGCGGGCGCTCCGGCGGGTGAGGGAGAGAGAGACGTACACGCGCACCTGCGAGGGAAGCGTGCGAGGGGAGCGTGACGTCAACGCCCAGCTGCGTTGTGACCTACTTGGCAGCGTTCCAACACCTGCGCCGAGGGAAGCGCGTTGCCTCGCGTTTCTGCGGACAGAGCTGCATCGCATCTAAAAGGTTCCACAGAATCCCTCTTACAAGGCAGCGACGCCTTGCAACGCAGTTGAGGGGCGGTATCGGCATGGTGCCTTTCAACTTCTTTGTAACTCTCGTCAGTGTCTCGAACGCTATACGAATTCACACGCATCCCACGACCGCTGCAACGCGTGTTTCACATGAAAAAAACATAGCTGATCTATCCGTCATAGGAATCCGTATAACACGAAAATGAAATGTGTCTTCACAGAAGTAGTGCTTATTGTGTAGGGATATATGAGAGCTTGTACAATGCCAATTTGGCAGCTATAGCACCGTTTGACGTGGATGCTCCCATGTTGACGCCTAGTGGCATGTCTCCTTCGCGACAACTAACGCCCATGATAAGGATTACATCGTTGTGGTAGCTGAAGTTATGAACATATATTTGGACACAACGAATCGCATGCAGATACTTCATGCCTCCTTCCGCGCGTTTCTTCCCCACCTTTCATCCCCTAACGTATTAAGAGCGCTAACCTACTCATTGCAGGTTTTGTGTTAAGGCTAGATATAAACAATTTAGGGAGTAAGCTTATGTGTTCTTACATGGCAGATTTGTATACTATTCGGCAGATCTGCATGCAAATTTTGGCGATATGTGACGTCATGATGACGTCATCACGTCATGACTCTTTGCATTATTCACGTAGACGCCGACGCCGCTTGACGCCCACGGTCAATTTCCGCGTTTGATGAGACACGAGGTTTTCGCCGTAACAAAATATGCGTACTTTAGAGTAGGAAGTAGTGTGCTAAACCAGAAATGTAAATTGTGCTAGATAGAGCTCTACACTGTTAGGATAGAAGGAAGCTTGGCGTGTGCGTTCCTGACCTACTGTTTATCTTTCTTTCTTTCTTTCTTTCTTTCTTTCTTTCTTTCTTTCTTTCTTTCTTTCTTTCTTTCTTTCTTTCTTTCTTCCTTTCTTTCTTCCTTTCTTTCTTCCTTTATTTCTTTCTTTTTCTTTCTTTCTTTCTTCCTTTCTTTCTTTCTTTCTTCCTTCCTTTCTTTCTTCCTTTTCCTTTCTTTCTTTCTCTCTTTCTTTCTTCCTTTCTTTCTTCCTTTATTTCTTTCTTTTTCTTTCTTTCTTTCTTCCTTTCTTTTTTTCTTCCTTTCTTTCTTTCTTTCTTTCTTTCTTCCTTTCCTTCTTTCTTTCTTTCTTTCTTTCTTCCTTTCTTTCTTTCTTTGTTTCTTGGCTTCTTTCTTTCCTTCTATTTTTATTTCTTTCTTTCACATTGCGCGAAGCTCTCTGCTAACGCAAGCGTTCAGTTTTATTATAAGAAGTGGCCCTTCCCTGGATGCTGCTTTCCGGCTGAATCGGTTAGGCATGTTTTGCGTAAATTCCAGCGATCGCGAGCCACTAGAACGGTACAACGAAAGGACTATCGCGTTATCATGGAAAAGTGGGTTGGGAATGTATTTTTCTTTCAAGGAAAGCTGAATCACTTAAAAAATTGACTTGAGAGCGTGTAGGAAGAGTTTTATTTTTGGTGAAATCGAAAAGCGATGTGAGAGTTCCCAAAATTAACGCAAATGAAAATTTTTTGGGGCAAAAAATTGATGCTGTGGCCGCAGGCCTTTTGAGTCGCTGAACGAACGCAGTGACGTCATCCTCGGTATGCCGCGTTATCTGCGAAAGCAGCACTGCCGAAGCGTGGCCTCCTCGATTAGCCGCCATAACGTACGGCACGTCACGAGTTAGTCACGAAGGCCACGGATGAAGATACGAGAGATGCTTCTTCACTTAACGCTCGGCTATTTGTTCTTATTCGGGATATCGTAAGCCAGCTGCAGAAGTTTCAGCTTCGGTATGCTTACTCGAGCCTTCGTCACATAAGCAGCGCTCTCGCAGTTAGGATCCTTGAGCGGCGTGAACCTTCCGTCGGAATGCAGCACGACTCCGTCAAAAGAACCAAAGATAACGTAGGTCTCCATGCCCACACTTTCAGCGCGCTAGCTTGGGCGCAGCAAGACGAACTTTTCTTTCGTTTACCCTAAAGCTCCTGCTGTTCAAACCAGGAACACAAAATTACGACATCGTCGACAATAATGTTGGTCCTTGCTAACCACGAAGTTTTATCGAATTCTAAAACCTCTTCAGCTTCCCTTTAAGTCGCAATTTTCCTGAACTGCTCTGCCCAAGAGATCGCTTGTAATCTGCCAACACGAAATATTTCAATGAAGCGCCGATTGTTAGTGCCGTGCATCCCGATTGTTTTTTTTTTTTCTTGCAACGTTGGTGGAACGCGTTCATATGATGTAGACCACTTCACGTTGGCCAAGCATGAGCGCGAGGCCTAGTGTTCAAGGCACTCGCTCTGGAACGAAGATGTTTCTTCAGTTTTATGAATTATTGCTTTGGCACGCGTCAGCTGTGGGTGAGGAGGGTTTGTTGAAACCCCATAACCAGCTTCATAGGACCGTCAATGCAGGCATCGCTTCAGAATGATTATATATATATAATGGTTAACGATTGGAGAAGAATACCGAATGTTTAAAGTGAAACGGTTAATAATTTACATTGGTTAAGAATTTAAATGCACAGTACGATGTACTCTACTGTGGAAGTTTATTTCACACCTTGAATGGGTAGCTACAGCAATTTTCAGTATTGAATAGCGCGACACTGCAACAGAAGCATCTAAGAAATTGTTAGCACCAAGTGTACTGAGAAAGCATCACAAAGGCCACAGGTATTTCCTCAACTTCAGCGAATGAAGTCTGCAAGGAATTTTGCTTTGAGGATGATGAATCCAGAAGGTCGATCGAAACGTTGCCATTTAATACATCCTTTTATAGTTTATTTCAGTAACGATCGTTATCTTGCTGCAAGAACTGAGTAATCACTTCGTTATCATTGCCTAAGGCGGAGGAAGACGCTTTTTTTGACCAAGTTGCCTTGATAAAGCGTTGTCCAATGCGCCCTATCTGGCTTCAGAAGATAATATTCGTGGGAAGCTTTTACTGACGGACCTGAGCAGCTGGTGAGGGGTGTGTTCAAAATACCTTCCTCACCGACAACCCACCCTCTTTACCTACAGTTGGCGCGCGCCAAGAAATAAAAAATCACAGCATATCCACGGAGTGAATGATGATGAGTGGGCGAAGCTGCGGAGGTTCATCGGTAAACCGTGAATCTTCCGTGAATTCTGCCCAGTACATCATCACCGACGTGATATCGGGCGCGTTTATACTAAAGGTTCGATGAGTTATGACGACTTGCAGCTCACTTTAATTTTACATGTACGCTGTGAATTTTCATTGTTTAGAAAACCATTGCTTTAGAAAACATCTGGCGTCTTTCGTTAAGCAGCTGGCGTCTTTTCCTTTTGCTTTAGAAACATCTGGCGTTTTTCCGTTTTGCTTTTACAAAACATCTGGCGTCTTTCGTTGGTTTATTTCATCAATCAACGGCGTTTTGAACAAAATTTTATTGTTTAATTACGCACAGGAGAAATCTCACCAGGCACTACCTTGGAGGTAAAGAATGGCTGCTAATGGGAATGAGAGACAGAAGAAGTCGGCTTTTAGCTACCGCTGCGAATTTTTTATTGTTCAACAACGCACAGGAAAAATCTCCTACCGGCCCCACCTTGGAGGTCAAAGCGTAAGACTGGTTACGGACTACGACTACGACTACGAGGGACGAACGGGTGCCGCCTTAAGGAGCTTCGCCCCTAATAAATTAAACGGAATAAATTTTCTTTCAACTGCGGCGCGTTTGAAACCCCGTCCCCACGGTCCTAAAGAGACTGCCTTGAACACTAGGCCACGCGCCCATTCTTGTCAAACGTGAACTCAACGAAAGCATAAGAATGCGTTCTACCCACAAGGCAAGAACAACGGGGAAACAGAACGCTTGCTATAGGCGATTCAATGAAAGATTTCGTGTTAGCAGGCTAAAAACGATGTAGTGGACAACGCGTAAGGTGGATACTAGTAACTGGGCATTTTCGGAAAACTCGGACGTTGAGAAAATCTAACTCCTAACCCGCGTTTCTGTGGTCGCGTGATAGTCTTTCGTTTGGCCGTTCTACGGGCGGAGGAACGCTGAAAAGATTATCAAAGACGCTATGCCGATTCAGCCCCAAAAATGCCTCCCGGGGATGGCCGCTATCTAGAAAGAAAGAAACGAACAATGAATGAAAGAAAGAAGTAATTTTTTTTCAAGGCGGTGAGCTTTAGGGGACCAGGCTGTCGGCGTCTAGTGTGTCATGTCGCTTGTCACGCTGGCATAGCTGCTATAGCATAGCCATGTGTAGCATAGCCATGTACAGTATGTATGTTATAGCAAATGGGTGGGAAAATATGTTAGGGTGAGGAGGAGAGAGATGAGGAAGGGAGAAATAAACTTAGATGGGTGGAAATCCGGGCTACTTTGTGTAGCGGACAAACGACAGGCGCCTACTTACAAGTGATGTTTATTGCGAAAATACAAACAAATATATACATGAGGGGAACAGAGCCAAAAGGCCAGGATTAACATGTGCGACGACTGACCGTGACAACTAATCAAAAGCTCAAAAAACGAGGATTAACATGTCCAATGACTACAGTCAAAAAAACAACGAAGAGAAAGGAAACGGCGAGACTATAGCAAGGCGGTGGGAAAGGAAATACAGGATGAGGAGGAGACATCTTAGCGTGAGGACGAGGGAAAAAAGCAGGGGTTAAAGTTTGCATAGCCGTGTATATAGTAGTATAGCAAAAGTGTAGCAAAGGGAAATCAGGTTTAGGTGCAGTAATGTAAGGCTGAGGAGGACTGAATGGAGGACAGGAGGGGGCGCCACTATATCAAAAATGAAGGTTTTCTTTCCGGCTGTGGATGCTAAGCAGGCGGCACGTTTAAACAACAGCGCGTGCTTGCCCGTCGACACCCCCGTCGGTGAAGTGCCGGCCAACCACTGCTTTCTATTTTCTACAGCTTTCAGACTGAGCGGACGAGCACTTAATTTTTCCGTGTGGATAACGAGGCTAAAGAACGGGGCAAGAAAGGACACCGACTATGGTGCTGACTAACAACCAAGTGTGTTTATTCTTTCAGTCAGCTTATATATAATGCACTACCACCGCAATGAAGCAAAGGAAAACAAATGAAGAATCAGCCTGTGCAGAGTCAATAAATTGGTCAATGGGACAAGAACTCAATCTCCTTTGGAAAAATTGAGGGGAGGCTTGCACGCTGCAATTATTAATATAATAAGCTTCTGAAACGAGATGCGCACGTTCATCTCGGCATTTTAACAAGCATGTCATATCTTGAAAAGATGGGGGGTAACCGCAATCATTACAGTGAAGAGATAATTGGCGATCTCTAGCTTATTTCTGAACCTTGTTCCAATGCTCGATCATGCGGTCTTTAGCGCACCGCCTCGTTTGGCCAGCATATTAACTATCGCATGAAAGAACAATCTTATGCACAACACCATCACAACATTCAACATTTGCTGGCTCAGGCTACCAAGATTATTTTAGGCAGCAAAAAAGCAGCTTAACGCCTGCCCTCCCAACGGCATTCTTGAGATTGTGCGCTAGCTTGTGCGTAGGGACTAACCGTTACAGTTTTCTGCGAGTATGTGTCGGACAGAACAACTGCTCAGCGCTTGTTTTTAAAGCCTGCTACGAGGCATTCGGCGACGTTAGTCAACAGCGTTATTCAGACGTGGTGCTTCTAAACGAAAACTTACTTCCACTTGATGGCTACGGGACCTGTGAAGCGCCGCCTTCCTGTAAGCTCTTGCAATGCCGCGCTCAACAATAGTGGAGTTCGCAGAAGAAAACGGGAGAAGGCTCTTTTGAGATCCAGGCGCATCCGCCCGACGCACATGGCTATTTGAGAACGAGATTTCCAAGTCTAAGAACCGTAGTTTGTTGTCTGAAGGATGCTCAGTGGTCAATTCAAAATAACTGATTTCCGAGAGGAACACTCTAAAAACGGTAGCATCAGTAGGCTGCGCGTCAAGAGTGTTAGTGCTGTAAACGATTAAAAAGTCACCCACGTATCTCATCACCTTTACCGTGCTCATTTGACTGAGTGTGCTGTCAAGATACGGGCACAGCTGACTAATGAAATGTCACTGTCAACAGGGGCCATGCTTGAGCCTATGCACACACCTTTGCGCTGTGTAAAAAGCTGATAATCCAAGCAGATGAAGTTGGATTGCATATAACGCTTGAAAACCTCGAAACACCTGTTGGCAGTGGTTCCACATGCTTTTAGAAACTTTAGAACACCGCATCTTTCAATGCAATTGCTAACATCGATGCACACATCTTCCTCAGGCAACGAGTAATATAAGCCCTTCATATCCAGGAAAAGGCACAAACACCCGTTGGACAGGCATCCCGTAAAAAAGCCGTAACAGCACCTGGCGTCCTCATGAGGTAGGAGTCATCGACGTCAAGGAGGCAGAAAAATCTTTGCAGAAACACGCTAACTTCTCGTAGGCAGTCCGCGCTCTGAAGTAGAGGCACAAAACGGGCAGTGTTTTCTTGTGGGTCTTGGCGATGAAGAAGGCCCCAAGGCTGGTTCTTTTGTAGCCCTTTACGAAGGACGGCAATTTTGCAAGTTCATCTTTTTCGCATAGCTAAACAGCCCTTGTATCGAACTTCGCAGGAACCACTTCTTTTACTTCGTTGAAGTTACCAAGAATGGCCGCGTCTGCCGTTTTTGGTACAGACTGCGAGGTAACACGACGAATCCTATGTCTTTGTGGGATATGAGCAGCTTCAGCCGAACTTCTCGAAGGACGGTAACCACTGTGCGGAGACTAACGCTGTTGCCTTTTTAAACCCGGTGAAGTAGGTAGTGAATGCCTTTGCTGATGCGTCTGTCAGCTTCATCTGTTATTGCTCTACCAGCGGCTGTTCTTATAAGGCTGAGCGATTCCTTCTTATCCTGATCAGGGTTCTAAAAAAACGTTCTCCAGGATTGAGGCATATCCGAGTACATTGACTTCATGACCTTGCCCTGGATTCTCATACCTGCCCTTAAGCCGTCGAAGAACCACGCTGCCTTAAAGTAAGTCCGCAGGCTAAGAAGCCACTTCAAGTTTTTGAAAACCTCTTCTGACCACTGGTGAAAGTCAGTTCGTTGCGGTTCACAATATACAGGTAGTCAGTGTAGAAGCGTACCATTTGGCATGCTTCTAACCTGAAAATCCGGCACATTGTATTGATGTGGCCTTCTGAAGGCGCCAGTGCGCAAAAAGAAGTGCAAGTTCCGGTGGCAGGTAGGAATGCTTGCGCCAGTAATCGTGGACGCCAGCTCTACATGTCGCGGTGACGAGCCAATTGATGCAAACGATTGAAAAACGTAAACAAAGAATGGCGTGAACGAAAGAAAAGAGCCCGGAACAGTAGAAATGAACAGCAGTTGGGTGCGCATTTGGGCTGATTTATTCATTATGACGAGTGGAAAAACAACGCTAAATCATGACGCAACTAGCCCAAATGTGTACCCTACTGTAATTTGTCTTTTCCAACCTGCTCTTTTCCTCCCATACGTCACTGGGAACACTCTTCGGCCCTTACGGCTTCAACTGTATACCAGTGTTGCCAATTACTCTATTGCATGGTATTTTCTGAATTTTTCGGGCAGCGTGGGGTATAGAGCGGTCATAGGATTTTCTTATTAGACGTAAGGTAATTTCCACTTTTCGCTGGTCATCCATCAGCGACAATTTAGATGATTGACGTGACATCTCCGAGCGTGACATTCCTAAAAAGATCAAAATCTAAATGTTGCTTTTAATAAAATTGGAAAACTTTCATTGGGCATCTCACCAGGGTAGTGCAGAGACAAAAATATAACACGTCATTCATCACTGTGATAGAATTGATTTTCCCCATGTGCGCTTCTTTTCTCTCCACCCTCTGCCATTCGATATTGCAGGTAAACTGTACCGTAGAAATCCAATAAACAGAACCCTGTACAGTTGTAGCATATATTGTATCGGTACTCCCCGTTGTTTTCCTGCAAGGAATCCGAACATGTGACATATAGCAGTCAGCCGCTTCTTAACGTAGTTCACGTGTAGAGTCCAAGAGATGTTTCTGTCAGTTATGACTCCCAAGAACCTGTGGCTTCTGCTGAATGATATTAGGTCTCTGGTAATTGATATACCACTGCACATTTCCCGCAAGACACTTCAAGGCCTTGTTTACGAAGGTAGAGGGCCGTCATTGTGGCTGCCTTCTGAAGGCGGGCGTGAAGCTGAAGCCGTGTCACACCTGAAGTCCAAATGCAACTAACCTGCGCACGATTCAGAGCATTCAAGCCCAAGGTCTTAAGATATGCCTTGGGCTACCCCGCAGCGCGTTAACGGCTGAAACCATTGCCATCGCGCAAGACTACTCAATCACGACACACATTATCACCGAGACAATGCGCACGTCCGTCAGGCATTGTGCCAGGAGCCCTTCCCACCATCTGGCGAGCCTCGCTGCTGAAGGCCCCGCACGACATATAGTGCCACTGTCGGCAAACATCGCTCATAATTTACTGCGGGGTACGCACCTGCGTCAAAACCAGTGTTGCCTCCGTGGTGCTTGAGCCGCCCACGAGTTCACCTAACGGTTCCGGGAGTGCGGAAGAAGTCAGACCTACCGACACATGCACTGAAACAATTGGGCCTACTCCTACTGTACGAAAACTACAGTAACCACGTGCACATCTATACGGATGGTTCGACTACGTCGTCCAGTTCTGGTGGTGCGCTGTACATACCATCACAAATGATAACTGTGCGTCTTAAAACTTCACATGCGACGACCTCTACAGCGGCAGAACTCGCGGCTCTGCGCAGCGCACTGGATTTTATTGATACTGAAAGACCAAGTAAATGGGCTGTGTTTTCTGACTCAAAACCGGCGTTACAGTGCCTGCGGTCAGTTCTCCGACGAGGATGCCACGAACAGTTGACGTATAAAACCGTGAAACTTCACCATCACGTAATTCAAAAGGGTCACGATATAGACTTCCAGTAGTTACCTGGCCATTGTCACATCAGTGGAAATAATTCCGCCGATCACGCTGTTCGCGCATCACATCAGGAAGCAAACATCGTCCCAATTCCACTTTCAAGGACAGACGCTGCAAGGCAAATTCGACAACTGGCCCGCAGTCTCACACTGACGGAGTGGAACGTACCAAGCATAAGACATACCGGACTGCATCAACTGAACCCTTCACTGCAACTCCAACGTCCATCTGGCGTTCATCGACGCGAAACTTCGCTTCTCTATCGCCTTTGGTTGGGAGTTGTTTTACGAAGGCATATACAACCTTAATCGGAATGACTGACAGCGCGGCATGCGATGTTTGAGGCACCGAGGAAAACATCGAACACTTGCTGTGCCACTGCCCTCATTTTGCCTCAGAGAGACAGGTACTGTCCAACACACTGCGGCGACTGCATGATAGGCCAATTCCCGTGCAGGTGCTACTACAGCACCGTTCACATCTCTCGACGGCCCACAAGACAGTGAAAGCACTCTTGTGTTTTTTGAGAACGACGGGCTTGTGCGAACACCTCTGGCTTGTGGTGCAATCCCACACACTACAGTGAATGCACTGCATCTGTTCTCTCTTTTTTTCTCTTCCCTCCTTTCTATTTCTTGTCTTTCTATCCCCTTCCCCGATCCCCCAGTTTAGGGTAGCCAACCGAAAGTGTTTCTCGTTAACCTCCCTGCCATCTCCTTTTTCAGTTTCCTTCTTTTTTTCTCTTCCATTCGTTCGTTGCGTGGAGAAACTTTTAAATTTTATGACGGCGTTCACTTCCGTCTTCTTAGGTCCTCGAGTCATCTTACGTGAATGCATAAGAAACCATGCGACATTTTTTGATGACAGTTGATGTATAGATGCTAAGAGGTGCATCCCTTCCAGAACGAAGCGGTGACCTGCGCTCCACCGAGCTCTGTATTATTATTATTATTATTATTATTATTATTATTATTATTATTATTTATTATTATTATTATTATTATTATTATTATATTATTATTATCACATTTCGGCCAAATTTTGTCTAGCTGAATTAAGATTCTCTTCCTATAAAAAACCTTATAAACTCACAGCCCAACTTTCTGCGCCTTACCACTGGTTAAACTCATAAGTTTTTCTGCTATTTTTCCCTTTTCTGCCTACTTTTCAACCACCTATCCTCCACTCGTCTCTTACTTATTTCTATCGCCGACATTTTTACCTTTCCAAAGTTTTCCTTAACACCCAAGGCTTGATGCAGGCTAGTGGCCCCACATACGTCCGAGACTGTTATATCTTCACATTCAATCAAAGCGTGTTCCATAATTTGCTTACCTTCCTCACGCATGTGCATTTTTCTTCTTTACTGCATGTCGCTTTATAACTGTGCGTTCTAGGGCAACTCGATCTCGCTTCAAACAGCTAAGCGCTTCCGCTTGAATTATCATTACATGTATCCTCGCTTATTTAATCTTTACCATTACGGTAGTTACTTTGAGCCGACTTTCTTTCCATCGCTGCTATCGAATTTGTTACCATATGTGCGTTGCTCAACTCGAACCTGGAGCACCAACTCTGGACCGTCCAGCGAGCCGAGGAAGCCACCAAGGGCCAGCAATCCTTGGCCGTAGCCTAGGCGGGGTCCAGGCCCATCCCACCGATTCGCAGGGCACCCAATAAATTTATTCTATCTGATCTGATATCGCTCTATTACGATTTCGCTTACATTGCCAGCGGTAAACTTGCTCCCCACTTCTTGCGCAAGATTTCTTAGACAACGGACGAAACAGGCACGGATATATATATATATATATATATCTATATATATATATATATAAGTATGTCAAATCTAAAACACCAATGACACAGGTGTGCAGTGTGTCTCTATGCTATTCAGTTGGAAGTTTGCGCCCCTCCGTGTTTGTTTCGTCCGTTGTCAAAGAAATCTTGCGCAAGAAGTGGTGATCATGGAGTACCAACTAGCTCGAACTCACACCTTGTTAAGGTATACTTGCTGATGAGTAACGCTCCTCGCATACAAATACCGGAACGCTCTCTCTTGCCTGCTGCTGTCTTTTATATTCTTTGTACTCTCATCAAAACTAATTTTCAAACTTTTGAAGTCGCTACCGAATTCAGCGCCACCACACGTGCGCATTTCGTACAGTGAAATATAGTCTAGAGCTTGTAATTACACTGCGTTATTTTTTGGCTTAAGGTAAAGGGTAGGTTAATAAAAAAATGTTAGGGAAAAGTAGGGTAATTTTGACCGTGACGAAGGGCATTTTCCAAAAATTGGTTGGCAACACTGCTCTATACCCTCTTATATTGCTGGGTAGTCAACATCTCTGTCAACATCAACTGTTGCTAGCTCCATGTTATTCACTTTTTTCTTTCTCTTCTGCCTCCAGTTATTATTATTCACTTTGTACAAAACTTATATGTGCTGTTTACGCCTTAAGACCACCAAGATTTCGCACTGAAGTATTTTTTGACAGTGACTTTCCTTACTGTCAAAGGTGAGATGCGCGCATTAAAAACGATATCATATAGTATGAATACTCCAGAGTAGTATGCAACACAACCCTAATTAATTCGTTGTTATCTATCCATTTATTTATGTACTTATTTTACTGCTCATCATTAGGCAGCGACAATGCTGCAATCACGAAATGAAAATATGCATTATGGTATACGCGATAAATGCGCACCGCGACTGACAATTCAATAGTTTTTGTCGGGAAGCCACATGCCGGGAGACAGACAAAAACCCTTTTAAGTTCCAGCGATTCCAATTCGAATCATTATTTGCGTAAGTCAGTCAGCAATGATAAAAAATGTTGCTGTTCATCCTGAAATGATTTTTAGCAACCGCTCTACATATGCTGCCAACCTGGTACACACAATAAAGCGAGGTCATGTGTCAACGAAGAAATAAAAGAAGCTCTCGTGCTGTTCCCGCATATTGCTGCAGCAGCTTCTTTCACTGTGCAGAGACACAGCATTTATTTTATTTAGGCGTCGAAAATTTGAATTTCGGCAATTAAAATTTTGATATCCCCTCTAAATAGTTTTCTATTTACGAAATAAATAAAAATAGCCCAGATAACATTACATAACATTTATTTATTAAATTAATTTGTCATTATTGACTCTCAGTGAAGATTGAGCACAGATATTTTTTTTCATTTGTTGGACTACCATCATCATGCGCATCTCTATATGTAAAACCCAGTTGCTTACATGAAAATTAATCATTTGGGCCCCAAAGGGTTAAGCCCAGTAATAGTTCCACTCACATTTGTGAAATTACACTAGTGAAATACATCCGCTGCATCGCTGATGTCTATCCCAGAGAAAACGGTGTTTTCTGAAATACTATCCCTGCAGTAATACAGAAAATGGCAATAAAATAGTGAAATGCGAAATCTCGGATTGCGCTCCTAATTTGTTTTCAGTGTCGAAACACCACGAAAGACCATGAGTTAACGGAGTTTACAGCGTCCAATGATCAGCATTTCTTGTTAATGCAACCATGAAAGCCTATGTACAGAAATAGTTTTCTGTCTAACTTATTCGTTCTTCAAATCGGCCATTATCCGTTATTCTCCGTTTAGACTGTTCGCTTAATAGGAAAAGTCTTTAGGGGACAGCCTTAACTTCGGCTATTTTGTTTTTTTTTCTTCGATGACACAGAGTTTGCAGACATTTGTTTTTCTTCAACACAAATAGTCTCGTGGCTGGCAAGACATTCCGGACGAGACATCAGTTCGCTTCATAAAAACCACTCAGCTTCGGCACACACTTGCTTGGCGCTTTGTTTTTCATTCTTTCTTTTGTTGTCGTTACAACTCTGGGAATTCGCATTGCGCCCTAATATAATATTTATGTCGGGCACTTTACTCTGACAAGACAGAAGCTATTGTGGATAAGAAAGGCTGAATTAGGAAGCCACATTGCTTTCGCCTCGTAGGGATGCGTCTAAGTTTCTGTTTATAATATCATGTACTCAATGAAATCACACGACATTACGTGCTAATACCACAATCTGAAAACAGAGCTGGCCTTTTCTAGAGACGCCAAAAATATTCACCGAGCAGATTTCGGGCACGTGCCTCTCTCAAGCTGTACTCCCAGCTTTTATTCCGGCATTCTCAGCTAAAATAAAGCTTAATTCAATTTTATTCTTTTGCTGCCCTCCTAAAAGGTGCTAAAGAGAAAAACGTCCTCACTTCTTTCTTATGCTGCTGTTCAACAATACCAAAGCCGGTATTGTTGAGATTGCAAATTTTGCTGATCAAGTTGAGTCATTTCGGAATGTTACATGGAGCGATTCCGCAAAACACATTGCATTAAACAAAATTCACTGCCACGGCACCCATTCATATTTTGGTTGCCTTTAGGAAACTGTGCGTAAGAGAGATATTTATTTAAATTAAATATCGTATTTTAATTCATAAGTCTGCTTGGGTAGTTAATATGAGAATTTCTAAAGTCTCATGTTCCACTGTTAGCTATGTGTATTAAAAGAAGATGAAAAAGGACGTTTTGCCTCCAGGCTAGAATAAACCGAAGCTACGCCAGTTTACTGCACCGTATTTGCCTAGCCATGACATTAACTAACCGCTACGCTCTGCGAACGCTTCCAAGCGTGTGTGCACGCTACCCGAACTGTGAACGCTGTCAAGTGTGTGAAAAAAGAGCACATTTCTTTTGTGATTGCAGACTTTGCGTGCCGCAGCGAACAACAAGGCTTGGACTCTGCGAGGAATCGGCGTGGAAACATTGAGGGAAAGAGTTGTCTTGTCACCAATCTGCGATCAGATGGTGTCGACAGCTGCTACAAGGGCTGTAATAGATTTAGTTGGGAGCCAAAGAGTGCACTCCTTCGTCCTTCATCGCCATTTATTTCACATTTCCCTTCTCCGCTGTACAGAGTAGCAGGCTAGAGCGCTCTAGCACAGGCGTACCTCTCTGCTTTTCTATATATTCTCTCTCAGAGAACAAAAAAAAAATATCAAACTTCCTGCTATTTTATTAGTATAAACTACCACTCTGTCTAACCAATGTAGATATTAGTTTGATTTTCCAGATAGAGCCCATTTTGAAAAATAATTCTGGAGAAACATATACTTCGAATCACCCTGAAACGAATCGGGAAACCAGAGTAAAATTTTCTGCTTATTGCAATTTTCATGCTGCTTTTCGTGCTGCTTCGGCCCTGGTGAATAAATTTTGTATGCGGCAGATGAGCTAAGACTAGTTGCTAATTGTAAAAGAAATTTGGGTACGCTTAAACTTCCCCTTCAAGAGTTGATCGCGATACCGATATCCGGCCCCATCCACTTCGTGCTCTGTTTCGCTTGTCATTATGTTCAGTCGCCCGGTCTCACACACGCACGCACACACCTACACTCGACACATCTATAGTAAAGGTTCCCGCACTCTTTAACAGCACTTTTATAACAGTGTACCACCACGTGTGCAAGAGAACGCGCTCACTAATGTGTATGCCCTTTGTAATGGGTGGCATGCTTTAAACAAGCAGAAATTACGCGCATAATACTTTTTCGAAGCTGCGATGCACCCACTACGTGTTCTTAACATATACGCGCAGTAATATGTGTGCCTTTTGTAATGGGTGGCCGGCTTCAACTTGTTATGCAGTTCACATGGAGTGAAGCCCGATGACAATATACGCGTGTACCCCGTTTTACTGCGACATTACATCTCGTACTGTGACACCTGTACACAGGACGCGTATGTTTGTGACGCCTTACAGTTAATTTCAGTGCAGGATGCCGGGCTCCGTCGGAGCGGCAACAGCGGCCCTTGTTGGCCGCGGTAACAAGAGAACTGAAGCGTAATCAAGTGATTTTGCCTCAAGTGCCAACAGGATGTGTCTCTACCCATACCGTGTTTCTGCATGGCGACGTTGGAGCGAGGCCCTATAGGGTTGAAGACTTTAGAGACGCCATAGTGCCCACAGGACTACTGCCTGATGTCGTCGCGTTTGGAGCCTACCAGATAAATCACGTTTGGGCGGGTATCCTTAGTGGAGAAGGAGCAACGAGGAAAATGCTGTATTTAAACAAATTTCAAGTGAAGGAACATCGATGCCTCATTGTTGATCCCCAGGACCGGCAAATAAAACTACGGCTACAATGGTTGCTTCATGGAGTTGGCGATGATGTACGGATGGCGTTCGCTGTTTTCGGCAATGTAGTTGAGAGAGAGAGAGAGAGAGAAAACTTTTATTAGAAGTATTGAGAACTGTCGGGTGGGGCTCTCAGTCCAGAGCTCCAACAGCCGCTGCCGCGTCTCGTGCCCGACGGACCAACGCCCGCTGGCCACTCGGGCTTCCGTCACGCAGCATGGCCTCCCAGTCTTGCAGGGTTGGAATAGGAGAGGAGATGGGAGAGCGCCTGGCTGGTGGACGCTGACATTCCAGCGTTACGTGAAATAACGTCGGTACCGCACCGCAGCCAGGGCATTTGTCAGGGTAGGAAGTTGGATGGAGGATGTGGAGGAAGTGTAGGTTGGGGAAAGTGTTGGCCTGCAGTTGCCGCATCGCGGTCGCATCTTCTCGGGTCAGCGTATGGTGTGGTGGAGCAATGTAGTTGAAGTGAACCGGGAACGCTGGCGCGTCGACGGCGTGAGTGACAAAAGATCGACAAGAACAGTTCTGAAGTTGAAGAGTGGAATCTCGGTGGATGACCTTCCCCAATAGATCCGGGTGCCAAGAGAGTTGACCTTAGTAGTCGCGCCGGAAAGGCCCATGCAATGCCTACGGTGCAAAGGAACCGGTCATGTACGGCGAGATTGCAAGGTGCCACGTTGCTCCATTTGTCGGTTCCATATACGAGTTTTAAATTAGAAAATTGAAATATTCGAACAGGAACGCTACCGAGGAGCCCTCCTGCGTGCAAGAACGGAGGCTTGGGTGGTGGACGAGACGCCAACAGACCCGCGTTTGGCATCGAAAAAGCACACGCGCGTCGAAACCATATGGAAGTAATAGAGCAAAATAATATAGAACTAACTACTAACACCACTATCTCAGACGCCTTCTTTCGCTACTACAAACATCTCTGCTGCTACACCTGTAGACGTAGAGGATGCCACAGTTATCTCAAGAAACAAAAAAAAATTGGAATTACCTATAACAGTTTCGGAAATTGAAAACGCAATAGACTCTCTCCCTCCTGGAAAGTCGCCTGGACCGGAAGGTCTGGTTGCGGCATGGTATAAGGCGTTTAAAAAGTATACCTCAGTCTTACTAGCTGCCTTCGAGGAACCTTACAAAGCCAAAACATTACCGCCGTCATTTATGGAGACACACACTACTCTCATTCCAAAGACGGAGCAAAAAGCAAAGCTAAAATTAGTTACGTCGTACAGACCCATATCACTAACACCGACTATAAAATACTCATGAAAGTAGTTGCACGGAGATTGCAGTCCGTTATAAAATAAAAAGTTGGTGAGCACCACACGTGTGGCATCAACGGGCGTTCGATATTGATGAACACACGCACGATGCGTTGCGTCCTTGCATGCTCTGATGCTTTTCATTCAGCTGTAGCGATATAACAGCTTGATTTCGAAAAGGCATTTGATAGTGTACCGCATGATGTCCTGTTTAGTATACATACTTGACCATGTTAATGCTGGATCGGTAATCAAAGAGGGAGTAGAACTGGCGTACCAGAGATGTACCACTAGATTAATCATTAACAAGATGCCGGGAGCTCCTATAAAGCTGGAACATTCTGTTCGCCAGGGCTGCCCAGCTAGCCCTCTCTTCTTTGCCCTTTACATTGAAAGTTTATGCTTGGCCATTGTACACAATGAAGGCATTCGCGGTTTTAGGCTGCTGGAAGCCAAAGTGAAGGTTTTGGCGTATGCTGATGACGTGGCGGTATGTTGTACACCGAAAGAAAGTGTACAAGAGACAGTGACGTTGTTAAGAAATGTGGCCAAATTACCGGAAGTCGAGTGAACTGGGGAAGTATCTGGGGCTATGACATGATGAATGATCATCAGTCCGAGATGCTTTTGCCAACATTCAGTGGTTTAGAAGTCCAGCAAAGTACCTTGGTGTACCCCTTCAACAATATAAAAGCAAGGATAAATACTGGACTGAACAGATATAGCAAAAGCGAGAAACACAACATGGTGGAACGTCACTTGTCTCTCAATGTTTCGAGAGCCACTGTATGTAATGTGTTTTTTATGGTTTATATGTGGAGTTTTGGTATGTGCTGCAAGTGCTTAGTTGTGCACAACTGAATGTGCAAAAGCTTCTTAGAGCATTCGCTGTTTTTGTGTAGGGGTCAGCTTTGGAAAGATGCAGTAGAACAAATCTGTACAGACGAGTTAAAGCAGGGGACTTAGCCTGTCGCATCTGTTTGACCGGCAGCTAGTTAATTGCTTTCTCTTCTTTCCAGACGTGCGAGATCTTTTCTGCGAAAAGTGTGCCAGCTACGCCTTTGTTGCGCACTACCTAACTTTGTTGTTAGCAGTGCAAACATGCCTGGAGCCACGCGAGGATTTTTTAAAGAAATTGTGGACAGCGGCCATTTTCTGTCAGTGAGGTCCTCAGATGAATACCTCTGTACAGTCACTCGAAAGAAATTATATAAAGACATATGTGATGACATTTTTCCAGTGGATCTGTATAGGTCAATAAACAGTGGAGGCGAAGGAAAAGATGTACTCAAACGAGTGAGGAAAATGCAGATTAATGCAGAGCGAAGTTTTTCTTTTTTAACTTACATTCGGGTGCTTTATCACTGCGGACCATTTTGGAAGAGCAGGGTTTTTACATGCCGTGGGGTTCTCATTGTTTTATCTGTAGAAAAGCGGAGACAATAGATTACGTATTTTTGCACTGTTGAGAAGGGGTCTACTTCTGGGATGTTTTGCAGATAACGCTGAAGTAAGAGTTTCCTTTGCATCCACTTGGAATCAGGTTTTTGCAGACAGAAAACGAGGATGGGATGTCTTTTGACCTAATTATGATTCTTGGCCTCCAATGCTTATGGCGGGCGAGAATGGCCGGATTTCACTGCGACTCTGACAGGCGACCTGCACGTGTGTTGCTTCGTGCGAGCGTTGTTCAATACCTAGATATGCTCCCGCAACAGTACTTTGATCCTGACTGGCTGACCAGGGTTGAACCTCTGGTATACCTCAGGAAATCTTAAAGAAAGCCAGTCCCGGTTTTTTTTTTTCATCTTGACACATTCTTGTTGTATTGTGTATTACTGTAAATGGTGTCTATTATTGATGTACATTCGACGTTAATAAACCAGCAATACAGAAAGAAAATGGAGTGGCTCTGTGATAGAACACCTGCTTGCCGCGCAGACGGCCTGGGTTCGATTGTCACTCGATCATGAGGTTTTTTATTATTTATATTTTCGGTCACGGAGAAGATGATGATTTTTCGGTCTCAACCAACGACGTCGACACCGACGCCGGCACCGGAATTGCAGTGGAACGAGATATTTAACGCTATCGCGTTAAAATTCTAATCAACCAGCATTTTTCGTTGCCACTTTCCTGCACCGTAGGTAGTCGCTTTTTACCTCTCACTTATGACAGGCAGCGGTTAAATGCCAGGTGTACGTCGGCGGCTCGTGAGCGTTCGGAAGTCTTGCAGCCCTGTTGTCGCGGATACAAGTGCTGAACTTGCATTAAAATGTGAGCACTACTTCGCAGGTGGAATTAAAAATATAGACTCCCGAGAACAGTTTTCGAAATCCTTGGCACACTGGGCTAGAAAACCACGTACATAACTAATTTACTGAGAATGTAAACACGACGTGCATTATTACTTTGATATGATTTCTCACAGTGGTTTGTGAGATCCCTCTCTTCGTCTTGAAGCGACACGAATACTGGACACTCAAGCAGCACGAAAACATTCTGAGATCCCTCTCCTGCACGCGAACACTGCGAAAAATATCATCGAGCGGCACGGCCGACGCAGCCATCACGCCGCTGCACTTCCGGCTGCCACTCAAGTCTGCGCTGGCGGTTCCAGTCCACGGGACACGACTATTTTCAGTTGGAGCTCAGATCATGACGTGTATGACGGGCGTGCACCGTATAAACGCTTAATTTATCACAACAAATGGTGACAACCAGGACATGCTGACGCAAGTAATATCTTACTATCATCGACGTAGGCAATTTCGTTGAAAAAATTGTAGACGCACGTGGAACCACTCGAGCACCAATGTCTAGTTGATGCAGCATATGACACCTCTGAAAAACAACTGTCAGTAGGTGGAGCAGAAGTGATTGCAAGAATGCCACCCTGCAGTGAAGAAAAAAAGGCATTGTGAGTGTGTACTGCATATGCACCGTGTACTACAGCGCAAACACGCAATGGCAAGCGTGTGTCCGCTATTTATTGTGCCCTATTGGTCAAGCTTTTCTACAGCTGCTGCTGTTTTACGAGCTGGGAAAAGATTGATTATGTGGAACACCTAGTAGCTCTAAAATCAGCCTAGGCGAACAATTATACTGTAATAGTTCTGACATACGCAAGAAATGAAACCAACAAACAATTAAGCCAAGGAACGTTGGCTGAATTGGCTGTTAGTTTCATTTGGATTTCACTTACAAGGGAACTAGCGCTCGAACAATTAACCTGTTTATTAGCAATTATAGATTTGTTCTTCATCGGTATTTTCCGATCCAGAGGCACGGAAATTAATCTTCACCAATCATTAACGCTCCAGGGGAATTCCTGTGGAAATAGCGGAGAAAACGTAAAGTTGTGGGCGTGACTTTTGCCGCTCATACGACATAGTCGTGTCATGTTAATTCATTGAACAAATCATTATTGCGTGCTGCTGGTGTAGTTAAAGTGCAGATCTACCATGGCCTGTTTTCTTCCCGAATAAATTACTGCTTTCTTGTGTGGGGTACCACAAGCTTATGTAACATAAGAACAATTCACTTATTTCAAAAAAGTACACTGCGATATATCTGAAAATGTCCCACGCAATACTTCTACAGGTGAATTACTTCCCCGCTATAGAATAATCAATGTGAAACACATGTTTCATTTTCGACTAATTTGTAACTACTTCTTTGCGAAGGAACAATTGCAAATGTTTATGAAAGAATCATCCAACATAAGCGTGCAACACACTAATTCACGAACCCGAAGCGCCGACAGGTGGCTGGTTCCTCGTTTACGCACGACCTATTTCCTACGCTCCCTCAGATACGCACTTCCGCCCCTACACAATGCATTCACTGGGCGTTCACGATCACGTCTGGCAAAATTTGCAACGCTACATGCCGCATAAATAGCTCGAATTTCAAGCTGAGCGCAGCTTGCCATTCTCTACGCCGGCGCGCCCTCAGTGAATGAGGGGAGGATGTACACGATGGAATAGCCCTACGTAGACGGCAGTCCTCTGACATCGATCCTCTACGTACACGACTTTGCTCTGACGTCGCCAACAGTAGCACGTGACACTGCGATAATTATTTGACACGACGTGTAGCTTGTGTAATTTGTTACTTGAACAGACGAATTACACTTGAGAGCAATATAAAACAGTCAAATGGAATGTTTGCGTTTTCATTTTTAATTCTTGTTGCGAATCGCAGCGAGATGCGAGACTAATCTATCTCCGTTTCGCATGCGTTCGTGTTCTCTCGCTTTGCGCATCGTGCAGACGCCACCACTTTCAACGAAACTAATTTTTTACCGCGTTCCAGCGCTCATTAGGCTCACTAATCCTGCCGCGTCTAACTAGATGTTCATGCGGCACACCGCTAGTCTCGCGTCCATACAAATGTCGCAGCTTTCGTGCTCAGCAATAGGTTGAAAGGCATGTGATCGGCGAGGGCGCATTCGGCATAACTTGCAGAGATGAAAAGCAAAGAACGCCGCTCGCGTCTTGGGGGGCTCAGGCTGGTTCGGGCACGTCATGCGCTCGTGACATTGTGTGCGCATGACGTCTTCATGCGTATGCGTCATGTTATCCTCCCGCTGTCGTGTCGAAGAGGGCATGGAAGGGATCTTGCGAAGGCTACACGGGGCGAGTGGCAAGAGTTTCAAGCTCGCCTCCTCGCATCATGGCTTCGCGCCGCCTCAAACCATTGGCTTTCTCAGCTTATAATGGACCAATTAGAAAAATTCTTGTGGCATAATGATTTTTATTAGACGAGCGAAAACTTCCAGTGTCTCACTAGAATTTGTTATTTCACCTGGTGAGGGGCCTTTTAAGAAAGCGTGTTATCTTCCACCTTAGCCGACTGACTACAAAGTGAGGCTATGGCTCCAAGATCAAGTTGCATTAACAACGTTCGAGCAATTAGTTTTCATTCTAAGATAGTGGTAGTTATAGTGTACTAAAATAATTTTTTTATTCTAGTACACTATAGTGGTAGTTATCGAAATGAAAACCTAAAATATGTATTCGTGATAAAGTTGTTATCGCACTGGTGAAGACTTGCTTTCTTGAAAAAATTGTTCTCGCACAATTTATTCGTTAAAAGTTAGGCCACACCTGTGCTTCATTCGATGCCTTCTCAGTATAGCTGATCGCAACCGTACGTGGAGCGATTCGGCTACATTGACGGTCGTGTCGGGAAATCACTTGGTACACCTCAACAGGTATCTGTCGCTCTTTCTTATGATATAGCAAAACAACATTCTAAATATTTAAGCTTTTGCTCTGAAAAGCATGCGAGGAACTCGTATGCAGAAAATGCAAGCTGACCATTCTCCTTTACTAGAGCGCTTCGTACTCTAAAACCTGCCTATGGCAAAACCCTTACATTTCGTATCAAAAGCAAAAAATGACTGCCGGCGTCGCAGGCGTCAGCTTGAGGATCAAGCAAATCATCACCAAAAGGTGACGTCACATGTATCATATATCACCGAAATTCATTATGGCTCCACGACATCATCACATAACATTGTCACTTGGTCAAAAGTGGGCCTATCACGGGTGCAGTGCAAGACAAGTTGACGTGTGGAAAGCTTTCAATTGCACCGATCACTGCGGCAGTGCAAAACCATGTTGGGTGCAGAAAGCTTCCCAAGGCGGCAGGGTCGGGGAATACATGCATCGACCGAGAAGATAAAAATGAAGAAGATAGCTTTCGCCTTCGAGTCATCTTAGACGAGTGCGTGAGAAACCCTGAGAGTATTTTTTAGATGCGAATCATCTATTTTGCTCGGGGCTGTGTCTGATGGCGTCCACACTCCACTGCGCATGCGCGTCCCCTCCCCCTCTCTCTCCTCTCCTACGCTCCCCCCTCTCGCGCGCCTCATTCTCTCCTGCGACGAGTAAAGTCCCTTGATATATAGAAAGTAGCGACACTCTCCTCCGTATCCTCTCCCAAGTGTCCAACCCTCCTCTCCCAAGTGTCCAAACCGTATCTATCTCCTCTCCCAAATGACCACCGTGCGGACGCCGGCCCTATAACACGGCTCGCGCCACTTTCCTATCAAGAATGCTATGTCACGCAGATAACGCGCGCGTTTCCCAGGCGACGGCCCGTGAAGCGGGGAGGTGGAAGGCGGGAGAGGAGGGTGCTCGGCGTGGCGGCTAGGTTAAAAGAAAGACGGTACTTTCCCAAAAATATCCAGGGACTTTAGCGACGAGTAGGCAGCAGCGACGCCTCCGGCGTCTTGACGTAGTACGAGCGGCCGATGGCCGCCTCTGCTTCTGTGGCTCTAGAAGCGGGGCGCTGGTGCTCTCCTTCCCTCGCTGATGAATCCCACGACGACACCAATGACATGGACGGCAGAGAGGCAGACGCACATGATCTTGAGACTTTGCGGGAGTCGAATACCTCGGACGCCGGCAGTTCCAGGCAGCGGGGGCTGGATGGAGACTGGAAGGCAGTGCTGATTCTACGCCAGAGGAAGGCACAGGCTCGAGAACGCAAGAAAAAAACATTACACCATCTCCCGCTCCAGCGAACCACCTCCCCGCTACTTCACATCCACACATGGTTCCCTTTAGCGGGAGATGATGTAATCTGTCTATACAGTAAAGCTGTCCTTGTTTTTAGTCTCAGTTTGTACTGGTGTGCTAGGTCCTCCACGTCGCGGCAACTCCCGTGACGGCGGTTTTACCGCAGGAGAATTATGTTACCGAGCGGTACGAACATGAGCTGCTACCGGGCTGTAGTAAGTGATGAAGATTATGAGTATGTGCTTTAGCGAACTAAAACCCTATCTAGTTCGCTGTAGTGTGCGCAAAACGTTGGCTCGTGTGGCCCTTCAGCCATTTTAATTGGTTACCTTATTCGTGAAATCAATCGTGAACGCAGATCAATGTTAAGAATCTTTACTGGCGTTTCGCTTCCCCCACGGTAGCGTTGTTCACAATGAGACGCACAGTATTATATTTTTACTAGACCTATCTCATAACTCACAATATGTCTGAGTCGTTGTTTTCGAAAGAAAATTGCATACGACGATGACAATAAGATATTACTTCTGTCGGGGTGCACTCATTGTTCCCATTTTTCAGAGCGGAGCTCTTAGGTGCCTCAGCTCTAACGCGAGTGCCGACACTAGATAAGGCCATGCTCTACTCTCCACACGCCAGTGTAGACAGCGCGCCTGGCGCGTTTACAATATGCGCACAACTACTAAATTTGCATTGACTCAGAAACACCTATTGGCACTAATTTGCAGAAGGCGTTGGATTTGCCGAATTCTTTTTGGTTGATGATAGCGGTGTTCCCCGATCTTTAAGAGGAGTTTCTCCTTAAATTAGATTCTCCTAAATGTAAATGCTTGTACGAGTTCCCCCAAATTCTTCTCATTTACCACTTGTCCCTTCTTGGCTGTTCTACTGTTGAGCCGGATAGCTTCATTTGTGGCTTGTATTCATTTTTCAGTGATGACGTTGTTACTGCGTTTTTGATGCGCCTACTTGCCTAAGATGCAGGGCTGGGCAGTATCGCGATACATGAATATCGCAATAGGATGTTAGAGATACTCGTACTTTTTGAGTATCTGTATTTCTGTATCGAGATACATTTGCAAAATGTATTTGTATCTCAATTATGAAATATATTTACGATGTATCAAATATATCGCGATGCAGTGCAGGACACGGGTATCTCGTAACTTTTTTTTTTCGGAAGTGAGCTAAGTGTTTCCAAGGTGGAAGGCAAATTTTTTTGTCCTAATCCAAGCAAAGGCGCGCTACCGGTCGGCGACAAAATGAGGGCGGCGATGTGTTCCCCACATGCCCAGTATGGCCCATGCGGTAAAAGCGCCTGACGCCGCTGACGGCGGAATCGCAGGAGGCTTATGTCATCCCCTGCCGACGAAAGTAACTGTTTCTCAGGGCGGGTATCGCACCCCTATTTTTTTTCGAGCGGAACACCATTTCGCGAGTTAGACAGTCTTGTTTTGAGGTCGAATCGACGCTGTTTAAATGACGCCTACTTGAGATGCTGCTGTTGCTTAATATTAACGCAACAACCTTGTGTCTAACAGACCTTGCGTAGAGAATAAATGTATGCCTCTTCTTAACGCAATGGCTTTCGCTAGGGATTGCAGCGATATTTTTCGACTCCCAATATTCCTGGGCAGCACACAACATAGGGCTGATATTGGTTTTACGGCGGCTACGCGAGGCCCAATCTCGGCCCAATGTTGCCCGCAGTGAGCCAATATTAGCTGAGTCGAATTTGGCCGGTAATGCTGGGGCGGTTTTGCCGCCCATCATCGAATATTGGGTTTTTACCGGCAATATTAACGCGATGTATAATTCGGGGCGCGAAGTAACGCCGAATGAATAGTTGACATTATCTTGTTAGTTTCTGCTATGACAATGACTAAAAGTTATCATTAGCACAGTCACTTTTCTAGCGAAAAAGGTGGCCTTCAGAAGAATGACTGACTCACATTATTTGGACATTTCTTTTACCAGTGGTTCAACACTATTAAAATGTTGAAACTTTAAATATATACCTTTACCTCCAGTGGCTGAATTCAAAGCACTTCTCTATCGTAAATGTTTTAAATCAGAAATCACCCAAACATCCGGCAGGAATGCTTTTAGCGGAAGAAGTTTTATTTTAATGGTAATTCTGTGCATAAATTGAACGTGACATCATATTGATGGCGCTATATACTTTACATCATTTTAGCTGCTCACTCTGTGGCGCGAGTTCTCATAAACTACACGGACAGTTTTCTATCTGCGTGTGTACACGTATTTACACACGTGTGTGTTATGGTCAAGCGTAGCAAGCGGATTTGCTTCAGTGATGTCACATAATTTTACTTTGTGAAAGTAGAAAAAAGCTCAACAAGACGTGTTGCTCAGCTAGGTATGGCGCAAAAAATAAGTATGGCGCAAAAAAGACCGGGCGAAGTGAAGACACATTTTTTCGTTTGAATGCTTCCAGACCAACTAGCCCACTGACAAACTTTAACGAACTGACAAGGACGTGTTTGTCAGTTCGCGCTTGCACTTCGTCGGCGTCCTTTTTTGCCATACCGTATTTCTCAAGTTAAACTCTCGTTTAACGATTGCTTCCCACGTGCTTTTAGAAACAGTCGCATTAAAATTATTAATATAGCACGTGAAATACGATTAAAAAATGCGGCTACAGCGTGGTGTACGCAAAGTTTTCACGTAGCGACACGTTGCAAGAAGCGATGCATTGAAACTGGAGTATAGGCTGGAAACTACAGCCTATACTCCAGTAGTAGCGGGAGGTGCACCGTCGCGATGGCGGCGCCGGTCATGTCACCCGATGATATTTTTCGCAGCGTTCGTGTCACTTCAGAATGAGGAGATGGATATCAGCAACCATTGTCAGAAATATACCAGAAGCACTAATGCAGAGAGAATATCCCCCCCCCCCCGTGTATACTAGTTGTGGATGTGGGTTTCTAGCATAGTTCTAGTAAGTTAGGACAACAAGACTCGCCAACGTTCACGAGCCACTCATCCAAGCCTCGCATTTCGCCCCCGTCTGGGCTATGTGACAGTTGCAAACGCGACCACATGCTGCGCAGAAACGTGGGAATAAAAAATCCCAAGGGTGTTCTCAGGGAGAAATTGTAAAACATTTTGATGCTTGAAGAGCAACATTAGCATTTGTTCAATGAGGGGCAATGAAGCCTTTCGTTATTTGCCGCACACCAAGAATATTGACTTTGGCTCAAGGAGCACAAAAAGCACCATGAGAAATGCAATAAACAGCACATTTTTCTCAGGTTTCCGTTTTTTTAATGGTGATTCGATGTTTATGTTACTGGAATCTTTTTTTTCGAAATGTCCTCTAACAGGCGATTGGTACTAACATCTACATTTTTCAGAACGAATGGGACTTTGTTTTAATAAAAGAACCAGTAACGTCGATCTCTTTCGTCGTTCTCTGAGAGAGAAAGAGAGAAGTTATTAGAAGGCAGAGCGGTCAGCGTGAGCTAGTGTGCTCTAGCCTGTTAAGGGAAGAACGGAAAGGGGAAAGAATAGGGATGAAGGGAGATGATGTGGGAGGAAAAAGTTGACCGTATATGCAAAAACATGGTGGCATCGCTGCGATGCTGGAGTCCATTCCTGTTCTCTTAAGGAAATCTATAACTGCCCTGTAGCATCAGTCGACACCGTCTGATCGCAGACCGGTGGTAAAATAACGATTTAACTTAGTGTTGCCACACCGATCGCTGCCAGCGTCTAAGCCAGTGTGTTTCGCTGTAACTCTTAAAGTGGGCAATCACAAAGTGTACTCCACCTCAGAAGTTCCCTTCAGTAGTAAGAAGGCTACAGAGCCCCTTAGCCAATAGGAAGGGCGTTAGCACCTCCACACGTATTCATACACGTCGCGTCGTCTGCTCAGCATCTCCCTGCCGTCTGCTCGCACGCGTTAGGCGAGCAACGCAGCTAGTGCCCTCCGCATCGAGTTTATCGGGTCGTCATCGTGCGCTGTGTGACCTGTAAGTTACGAACGGACGCTTGAATTTGCTTGAGATGAATGTGCTGACGCTTCCACAGTAATGTATTTGCGATTATATTGCGCCAATTTCATGAAACGTTATCAAATTCTCGTCACGTTAGGCTTAAAAGGCGTGGCTAAACAAACAGTTGATCTCGCAAATAACGTCAAAATGCACCTCATGCTTTGGCGCCAGCGTGAGATGGCACAAGTCGATGGTTCGTTTCACCATTTATTCGCTGCATTCAGCGCAGTGGGCGTACAGCAAGCGCAAGTTCGTGTCGAAGCGGGCGGTCGCGTCTGCATAGATGCTGCCAGGCACGTAGGCAAGAGGGGCCCAGGCCCCCCACCTCCAAAATTTGCCCACTCGGCCATTACCGCAATAGTATAGAGACACAAGTACTAGTCGCGGCGTGCGCACCTAAAGAAATGAAAAGCAAACTTTAGTCAAGGAGCCCACCAAAAACAGCTACCAAAGAACCTTTAATCGGAAAGCACGGCAACGCTTGCCGAGAAATGCAAAGTCCAGCCCGTGAATCAACACCATAACACAAGCACCACACTCTTTCACATGTCTGAAGCGTCAGCGAAACCATCACCTGTATTCCCAGGAAGGAAGGCATCCGAGTGCCTCACAAGCCACCGACCACAAGTTGTCTACACATTGCCAAAGACCTTGCCGCACATACGTAAGTTAGCGCCCGATTCCGTGGCATTCCGCCACCCCCTTTTTTTATCCCTCCTATTTCTGTCACTGACTCTGTATAGCCCTTCTTGGTTGAGATCATTTGGTTGGAAAGCGTTCTGTCTGGTGCACACGCACTAGCTTTACTGCAGTGTCAAGAACTTGCTTTCCATCGCGTATTAACTCGCCTCTCGTGCTGCATTCCACTTTGTTCTCTTTTTCTTCTAACAATTAAGCGCCTTCTATATTTCCGGGCAGCTTTCTTTCTTTTTACCACGAAAAGACTTTATTTCGAACAACTAGGCCTTGGGGCCAACCCGAAAAAAAAATCCTGGCTACGTGCCTGGGTGTCGCCATGTTGATTTGTAACCGCAGTTACCGCAGTTATCACGCATTGTTCGGACGTAACACGTGCCAAACAAGCGCAAATGTCTCAACCCTGCCAACTGTGAGGCAATTATATCTGGAACTATATTTTGCTGCGAAGGTGGGTGGCTTGCTTGCACCCAGTAGCCTTGGTAGTGCTAAATGGTAGGGTTGAGAGGGAGTATAGATGTGCTGTTGGTTCACACACTTGTCAACGTTCACAGTTCGGGCTGTCCGCACGGCTGAAGAGGTGTGCGTAGCTGCGAGTAAATGCGAATGGCCACGCGAATCCCGTAAACTGGCGTCGCTTTGGTTTGCGCTGGCCAGGAGGCAAAAAGTAATTTTTTTTTCTGAATATGAATTGCTAGGAGTAGAAGACAAAAATTTGGAAATATTATAATAAATGCCCAAGCAGCACCTATGTAGTGGGACAAGCGCAGGCTTACAGCTTAATATCCGAGAATGGGTTTTAAATAAATATCTCTATTATACAAGTTCATAGCAGCAAGCAAAATTGAGTGGGCGCCACGGCAGTGAGTGAGTGAGTGAAACAACTTTAACAGGTCCACAGTAGACGCGATTAAACAGAACGTCACCTGGCTAGGCTCACTCGAGGACCATCAGGTTAAAGCTGACGGTGTTCCTGCGGGCACTCTGGACGGCCAGGATGTGAGAGGTGTGGTCGTATCTCTTAATAAGCTCCTTCATTTCTTCTTGGGTGTAAGGGGGACCGGTAGAGGCGCAGCCCCACAGGACGTGCTCGAAGTCCGCAAAAGCACCACACAGAAGGCATCCGGGCATTGCAAAAATTTTTTGTAGCAATATTTCTTTGCAGAATTTTGCGCTAAAATTCTTGCGGCATTTCATAAACGCAAGCAAAATGTGAGAGGATGCCGCAGCAGTGATCAATTTTTTCATGCGACAATTTTAGCGGGAATGTAGCAGCGATATTCCGAAATATTGCAACTGTTATGCATAAATTTGCAACCACCGAGCGCCACCGCGACGACTCATGCATGGAATAAAGTAAAGGTGTTGGGGTGGATAAGTAGAAAGGTGACATTCTGCTGCCTGAAGGATGTGAATGTTAATGCCCCTTGGTGCCGGAACGGCTTGTAAACGCTGATGATCAATATAGCTACTGCTTATTCGCTTGATGAATGGTTTACGCCAGAGGTGGACTTGTAGGCCCGTATTCACAAACCGACCTTATCCTTATCTTTTGCCCTCCTTACCTTTTCGGCACCTTAACGCGTTTCATAAACAAACCTTATGCCGCAACCCAGCCTTTCCTTAACCTTATCGCCGTGAAAAGGTGGCGTTCGATAAGGTAGCCCGGCGGGTACCTTAAGGCGCCACTTATGCGGTGCGCTACGGCTGATTACGCAAGAAAATAAAGAAAAGGTGACGTGCGCTACTGGCGTCCATATGTGCAATTAACGCTGCGAGTGCTTGAGAACCGTCAAAATTCCATGGAAGGGTTCAGCGACGCTGTGTTGCTGAGCAGATTCCGCTTCTCGAAGCGAGCACTTCATGTTCGCGAGCTTGCCGCTGGAAACGAGCCCCAACAACGTCGGTTTTCCCGTGTCAACACTCCTTAGCTGCTGGTGGCGCTATGTTTCTACGGCGCACGCACTTTTCAAATTGTCAATGGTGACTTGGTCGACATACCCTAGCCATACTGCCCCGCATTATTAAACGTGTGAAAAAATTAGTCAGGGTACGGCGCGAAAGCCGACGTGTTTCTCTGCAGGATGGGATATTTTTTACCTATTTTCGCACTCACGAGTAGCCGCTGCTCGGTGCGCAGCAGCACGTCGCTTTGGCTGCTTTGAGCTGATAAAATTTTCTCGTGTTGTCTTTCAATAACACCGAGTGCTATCAGAATTTTTCGCTATTATAATGCGACGCTTTCAAGTCAACGAGTAGCACTCAATCTTCAGTGAAGTTCAATTTTCGCCTTTCTGTCGCACTCAGTAACAAGCCTTTGTATGGTCCACGCAAACAGCCACACACAACACACGCAGGCAGACGGACAAAAACAGCTCGCAACTCCACGCGCCTGTCGGTGCTCTCGTAGAAACCAGCGTTTCGTGGACCGGCGCGTCTGACTCCGCATGTGCCGGCGCGTCTACGCGAGCCGCCGGTTGCTATGACAACGGAAAAAAACGTCAACAAAGAAAAGGAGCAAACGGCGGGGCCAGACGAGGCGTGTTCGTACCGAAACTTGCACGGGTATGCGTTCCTGCATTTTTCTTATTGTTTTGAGGAGCCTACAGCTTTTATTTCTTGCTAATAAACCCACAATAAGCAAGTAAAAGTTCATAGCCTCGCTCCCATGCTCGTTCCTTATGACGACAAGGCTGCCTTCCGTAAGGGTACCTTAAAACCGAATGAGGCGAGTTTATGAAACGCACTGTGACCTTTTCATATCCTTGCACTTGTCCCTTCCTTGCGAAAGGCCGCCTTATAGCGTTAAGATAAGGTTAGTTTGTGAATACGGGCCGTAAAGTCGCAATATTTATATGGCTCGAGGAAGGCTCAGGCGACGAATAGTCGGCGTGTGGACAGAAAGAAAACACATGAATAATAAAAAGATTCCACAGAATCCATCTAGAAAGTTGGCTAAATGATGCGTAAGTGTTGCATTTCATTACAGACGGCGACGTCTTGGAACGCCGTTTACGTGCAGCATCGGAAAGGCGCATTTCAGTGTGTCAAACGCTATCCCAATTCACGTGCATCACACGACCGCTGAAACGCGTATTTGATATCAAATTATTATTAATAATGTAACGAAGCATTGGAAGTGTGTAATGGGTCGTCCTCTCGAGCGCCTTCTAGTGGGTCGTCCTCTTCGGCTCTTCTCTGAGAGCACGCCTCTCGCGCTCAGAGTCCGCGCTCTGTCTTGAATGTCGCCGCGGTGCTTCGTGCACTATTAATGTCAATAAACGCCTTTATAATAGCTAGGTTTAACGTGCTAAAACCACGATATGATATGACGGACGCCGTACTGGAGGTCTTTCGACTACATGGGGCTCTTTAGCGTGCACTTAAATGTATGGACACGGGCCTCAAGCATTTTCGCTGTCATCGAAAAGGCGGCTGCCGTGACCGTGTCGGGGAGCGAAATAAAACAAGTCGCGAGGACAATATGTACAACCGACAGTGAGGATTCTACACATCAGTAAAATTCAAATATTGTGAAATTCTTTTTTCACATCAAAATTTCGCAAAGTTCGAACTTTACTGATGTGTACAATTTCCTTGTCGGCTCTACATGTTGTCCTCAAGAGTTCTTTTATTTCTCTTCCACGGAATTCAACGAAGCCTTCCAAGAGGGCATTACCTTGCTGCATTGTCTTGCACCGCGAGTACAACGCATTGAAATGAAAAAAAAAAAAAAATACGGCGCGGAGTACGCGTCGCTCTCACTTGAGTCTGCCAAAGAGCGAGATAATGGCGATAACAATGTAGAGCAAGAAGATAATCCGCAGGCAGAGCAGACGTTATTGAAACTGCCACGGAAAAAATAAAGTGACGTCCGCTCCCCTGCACGTCAGTTAGTGGCATCTAAGGGAGTGAAATCGATGAAAATGCGAGTGAATGTATGAATGTGTATATGTATCATGATAGTCAAGGCAAGTAAACAGAGTAGTGAGTGGTTTTTTTGAAAATCTGATTCGTAAGTGAAAAAAGAACACAATTAGCGCTTCTTGCACAAAGTCGCGCAAGCCTGGGTCACTGCATTGCTGGTGGGCACGTTTCCGCTTCCCTTGTTAAGTATTTCAACAGAGTGCTGGGTGGGTCATTGAGTGCGCGTCAGCTGATTCCGATGATAATTTTATATGTACAACACACGGCAAATCTCGACCATAACAGCTATACTGTAAAGTTCACAGGGTCCCTTATGCCTCAGTCGACTCGAAGGCGAAAGCGATCTTCTACTTATTTTTCTTCACAGTCGATGTACGCCCCGCGCCCCCCACCGAATGCTTTCGGTAACAAATTTGGTTCTGCAATGCCGCCAGCATTGAAGGCATTGTAAGCTTTCTGCACTTCATTTTGTTTTGCATTGCATTTGGGATTGGCCCACCTTTGTCCAAGCATTGATGTCACGTGATTATTCACGAATTGACGTCACGTTGTCTGACGTCACAGTAAAGACGTGATGTTTTCACAAATTTTGCCGGAGTATGACGTTTCGATGATGAATAAAATGTGGGCGTACTTGGTAGGTGCAACGAAAAATTTAGACTTCTGAGAATAGTTTTTAAAATCCTTGGCACACTGGGCTAGAAAACCACGCACACAACTAATATACGCAGAATGTATACACGATGTGCATTATTAGTTTGGTATGTTTTATGACAGTGATTTGTGAGATCCCTCTATTTGTCCTGAAGCGACATGAATAATGTACACTCTGGCGGCACGAAATCGTTTTTTGAGACCCCTCTGCTGGACACTAACACTGCGGAAAATATCATAAAGCGCTACGACCCACGCAGCCATCACGCCATTGCGCTTCCTGCTAAAACTGAAGCCTGGGCTGGCGGTTCCAGTCTACGGGACACGACTATTTTCCATTGGAGCTCAGATCATGATGTGAATGACGGGCGTGTATCGTATGAACTCTTATTTACCACAACAAATGGCGGCAACGTGGGTATGTCGACAAAAGTAATATCTTCCTGTCATTGACGCAGGCAATTTTCTTTAAGTAAACATGATTTGGAGATATTTTGATGTAATGATTATTGTAATGATTATTATGTAATGATTATTGTAATGATTATTATGTAATGATTAATGTAATGATTATTTACGCGCGTAATGATGTTTGTCTCATTGTGAAAAAGTATCCAGATCGGGAACCGACCCGTCAATAAATATTTTTTTACTTCAGTAGGTGTCATCCAGTGGTTTCAACATTAAGGTATTTTTTTACCCTCACCCTGCGGTCACTAGCAATATGTTGTGAATTTCTACTGCTTCGCGGCTGCGTCTGTAGTATTCTTTCCTGTGCACCATACTTTATTGCAGAATAAAGATGCCCCTGCTAAAACTTTGGAGTTTGAATCATGGCACTAAAAAGATTGCCAGAGCAAGCCCACTCGCAGTCATCTTAAACCGGCGGGAGAAGTCCCCATCTTCATCATATTTTTTTCTTTTCTGTCGATGTATTGATACCCTCCTCCCCACCTTCTGAATCTTGCGGCAGCCAACGTGGTTTTGCACATACTCCGAGATCGGAGGCATTCATCCTCTCTGCACCTCCACTGCGTCTTCCACTGCATGCGTGATAGGCCCACCTCTGACCAAGTGACAATGTCGTGTGATGACATCATGAAGACGTCACACATTCAGGTAATGTGTGACATCATGTGACACCATCAAGTGCTGATGATTCTTAGAGTTTTTTACGCCGCCGACACCGACGGTCAATTATTGCGTTTGAGCAGGCGTCTAAGGCTTTCGCGATAGGCATGGCTTTGAGTACGAGTACTCCACTACAGAAGTATGTTAAACTGCCATTTTCCGCATTAGAGTTCATCGCATGCTTTTGAGAACGAAAGCTGAAATTTTTAGAATGCTGTTTGCTAGATGATATGCAATAGCGACACATTCATCGCCGTTAGGCTTGTGAAATTGTGTTTAGAGAAAGTGGTCGACGATGTTAAGTTCTATGTACTCTACATTGGTGTGATTCTCTATTTTCTTCAAGAGACACTGCCGAACAATGCAAACAAGGGAACGAGTTTTGGAACGTTGCTGTGGAAGTGCTGTGAGTGTAGACAAATCTCCCCACGAGAGGTTACCATCAAGTATTGTGCGAAGGCCTTGCATAGCGCACAGGTATTGCCTAAGATTCAACGAATAGATTACGTAAACAAATTTCTTAAAAAAGCAAGGATTGAGTAGTGCGATGATAAATGTACTACGGAGTGCATCTTCTAAGCTATTTTCTGGACACCTACCATCATCTTACAACAACAGCTGATTGCCCGGTTGTTAATTATAGAAGTTCATTTTGAAGCCTTGCAGTCCCTGAAGTTGGCTAAGGCGGAGGAGAACACGCTTTCTGAAAAAAATTACCTACCTGAAACGTTGTTCCATGCACCTTAATTAGCATAGAAGTGTAATGATTATTTTCATTCAAACACTTCCTTTTCGAAGAACGCTGTGGCGATAAAAAACACTTCACATTCTAGCAAGATGGTACTGACGCCCTTCTTTGTTCTGCAATATGTCACCTGCCAAGTTCGATGCCATAACCATGACCAGCCTTGTACACGCTGTCAAGCGTTTTGTGAGAGGAATTACATATTATGTTCGAGCTCCTGTCTTCAATGACAGTTCGGTGATGTCATCAGGCCAAAACTTCAGCAGGCTCTAGGAAGAGGGCAGCCAGATCAGCCAAATCGTGAACCTGAATAGAAGCATGCCTTGGCACCGCAGGTTATTTCGTACACTAGGACTGTGCAGAGCCTAGTTTGCCCAAGTGGACTATGATACACTGTCTTGCCGTACCCCCAACAAGCAGATTGTCTGCCTCTAGTTGAAAGGGCTGCCCTGGGGAAGTCCGACATCTGGAGAGCACCTGATCAGCATCATCTGCCCTCAGTTAGGCCCTCCGTGACTTTCTCCAGGTCAGGAAGGTCCTTTTCAAATCGGTCATATTGGAAGGCTGTTGAATAACGCTCTTGGCTTTTGTTTTGCTGTATTTCTAGTGTGTCTGACATGTTTCCTTTCTCAAGACTGTTTATCATGAATGGCGTTCCATTCATTGCAAAAAGCAGATACTGAAGATGAAGGTGAGAAAAAGGCATCCGTGCAATGTTTAGTTGACATCCTCTAGTTTCACACACCTAGCTTCACAATTTAGCCCCCAAGATATTATGTCATGTAGGCGTATATAACGTAGACCTTGGTATACAAAAACACTCGTCCCAGAATAGCGTTGTTGAGGACAAAAGCACCCGGAAACATAACAGAGAAAGCCATGTATTGCATAGGACGTCGAAAATGCAGAAATATGGATATAAAAAGTTCACCATCTCCCACTAAAGGGAACCATGTGGGGATGCGAAGGAGCGCGTGGGTCGACTTAAAGTTCCGTTCATCACGGGCACCTTGCCCGTTGTTAACGCGTCTTTGCATGTGGAGCACACCATGAATTCACTGTAGTTGCTGTTGCTGTTACTCTTCCCGGACTCTTATTGGTGCATGCCACGCATGTTCATCGCGCGTCTGCAGAATCTCGTTCCCCGACACCGTCACCTGATTGCTGAGAGATTGTAAGGGGAAGAGGCCACAGCGTCTTACCCAGCAGCGCACAGAGGCCCGAACGCGCTAGCGCGTGCCAGCGCGTTCCGACTACGACACAACGCGTTGGTTCATCGCGCGTCTGCAGAATGTCGTTCGCCGACATCATCACATGATTGCTGAGACAGTGTAAGGGGGAGAGGCACAGCGTCTTACCCAGCCCTTTACACCGGCCCGAACGGGCTAGCGCGTGCCAGCACCCGTCGTTTTGTCTGCGTTACGACAAGCTTGGACAGCATACGGCAGCCCGGGCCCCTAAAGTGCTCTGCACGTATCATCATCAAGGCGGTCGAAGAACAAGACGAAGAAGACTTCTCCTTGACGCGGGCGCGCGCTAAATATGTTACGGATGGCTATGGATGGCATCTAAAATCATTACGGATGGCATCTAAAACATTTGTCTCGAGATGCTAAAAGCACGCAGTAATTTCCTGTTAGCTGATGAGACCTTCCTCGTGCGATCTTGCTCCAGTCATAGCTCACGGTTCGGCCGATGGATCCTCCTGCCATAATGTAAGCTGCCTGATTCCCGGGGTTGCCAAAGTGAGCTGTACCCAAAGTACTTCCACATCGCCCCCCCCCCCTTTTAGATTTCAGGGTATATTTGGTGGAGTCAGAGAGAGGTTTTTGAGATTATTCCTCTGGAACAATTAATAATGGCACCTTTCAGTCACTTAAGATGGGTTCAATTTTCGGGTTGCCTCAAGTCCTTTTATTGCGATAGCAGTTATATAGACAGTCTCGGCTCGTTTTTGCCGTCGCTGTCGCCGCCGTCACGCTGCGTGTATATATATATATATATATATATATATATATATATATATATATATATATATATTGTCACGTAGTCGTGACGTCGACGAAGACAACAGTCAGCACGCCCGAGCTGAAACTGTTTATTTGGCCGAACTTGTTGCCGAGAAACGGAAAGTAAAACTACAGCAATACACTGATAGCGGCGAACAGAGCGTCGACCGTCGATCAAATGACTAGCGGTGAAGCTCGTCGGACATGTGCCGTCGAATATTCCAGCGTTATCGCTGGCTGTCGTGCAAATTCTAGAATAAGCTCGAGTGTGCTCGTCTTGCGCGCAATCATAACAAAACGATCTACAATGATCGCGAAGCTTCTCGAACAATGAGGCGTGGTTCGCGCTGAGCGTTGCTGACAGTCTTTGTGGCCGAAAACCGAATACAGCAAAAGTGATAAAGAAACGCACGTGGCAGTGCCCCCCTCTGAAAAAGCATCGTCCCGATGCTTAAAACAGAACACGGGGAGGGGGGGTTGGCCAATACATGCAACAATTAATAACAAGAATAAAGCAAAAAAGTACGATAAACAATAAGCACAAGCAAGAAAGTACAATAATAAAGCAAAATGACAGTCCTCAGGTTCGCTAAGGCGCGTAATATGGTTTGAGGCGCACGACATAGACGACTTCAGGTCGTGCACGGCGCCGCTGAGAGTTCGTAATGCCGTCAGGGACAACCTCGTAGTCGAATGTGCCGAGGCGTCGAAGTACCCTGTACGGTTCGAAGTATCGTCGAAGAAGCTTCTCACTAAGTCCCCGTCGGCGTATTGGCGTCAATACCCATACGCGGTCACCGGGTTGGTATTCCATGTGGCGTCGTCGAAGGTTGTAGCGGCGGCTGTCAGTCGTCTGCTGGTTCTTGATCCGTAGGCGGGCGAGCTGTCGTGCTTCTTCGGCCCGCTGTAGGTAGGTGGTCACGTCGATGTTTTCCTCGTCTGTCACGTTTGGTAACACGCCGTCGAGCGTCGTTGCCGCGCTCCGTCCGTAGACCAACTTGTATGGCGTCATCTGTGTTGTTTCTTGTACGGCCGTGTTGTACGCGAAGGTCACGTACGGGAGGATGGCGTCCCATGTCTTGTGTTCGACGTCGACGTACATGGCCAGCATGTCGGCGATGGTCTTATTTAGACGCTCGGTGAGGCCATTGGTCTGCGGGTGGTAGACGGTGGTGCGGCGGTGGCTGGTCTCGCTGTATTTGAAGATCGCCTGAGTTAGGTCCGCAGGAAAGGCGGTTACTCTGTCTGTGATGAGGACCTCTGTGGCGCCATGACGCAAGACGATGTGCTCCACGAAAAACTTGGCTACCTCGGCGGCACTGCCTTTGCGTAAGGCCTTTGTCTCGGCGTAGCGGGTGAGGTGGTCAGTTGCCACGGCGATCCACTTGTTTCCGGTAATGGACGTCGGGAACAACCCCAGTAAGTCCATCCCGATTTGCTGGAACGGCCGTCGAGGTGGCTCGATGGGTTACAGAAGTCCGGCTGGCCTAGTGGGCGGTGCCTTGCGTCGCTGACAGTCCCGGGAGGTCTTTACGTAACGGGTGACGTCGGCGGAAAGGCGCGGTCAGTACTACTTCTCCTGTATTCTTGCTAGCGTGCGAGAAACACCCAGGTGTCCAGACATCGGGACGTCGTGGAGAGCTTGGAGGACCTCTGGCCGCAATGTCGAGGGTATCACGAGAAGGCAATCGGCTCGATGAGGTGAGAAGTTCTTCTTTAGGAAAACACCGTTGCGCAAGAAAAACGAAGTAAGTCCCCGCGTGAACACCTTCAGAACAACGGTGGTCCTGCCCTCGAGGTAATCCACAAGGCCCTTCAGTTCCGGGTCGGTTCGCTGTCGTTCGGCGAAGTCGTCGGCACTTATGGCTCCCAAGAAGCTGTCATCATTCCGGTCGTCGGGCGGTGGTGGGTCTACGGGGGCACGAGACAGGCAGTCGACGTCGGAGTGTTTCCTTCCGGACTTGTACACGACGGTAATGTCAAACTCTTGAAGTCTTAGGCTCCACCATGCGAGGCGACCTGAAGGGCCGTTCATGGTAGCTAGCCAACACAAGGCGTGATGGTCGCTCACAACTTTGAAGGGCCTGCCGTAGAGGTAGGGGCCAAACTTTCACGTAGCCCAGATGATGGCGAGGCACTCCTTTTCTGTTGTGGAATAGTTGGCCTCCGCCTTAGACAGCGACCGGCTAGCATAACTGATAACTCTTTCTAGTCCACCCGTCTGCTGCAAAAGGACGGCGCCGCGTCCTACGCTGCTTGCATCGGTGTGAATCTCCGTATCGGCGTATTCGTCGAAATGCGCAAGTATCGGAGGTGTATGCAGGCGTCGTTTGAGTTCATGAAATGCTTCGACTTGCGCTGTTTGCCACCTGAATTCGACGTCGGTCTTGGTGAGCTGCTTTAGTGGCTCGGCTATCCGTGAAAAGTCTTTGACAAAGCGTCTGTAATAGGCGCACAAGCCGAGAAATCGGCGCACGGCCTTCTTGTCGGTGGGTGGTGGTAGAGTGGAGATGGCAGCTGTCTTCTGCGGGTCTGGGAGCACTCCAGTCTTGCTGATCACGTCACCCAAAAACAAGAGCTCCTGGTACGCGAAGCGGAACTTTTCGGGCTTCAGGTTGAGCCCGGAGTTCTTGATTGCTTGAAGTACGGATTGAAGTCTCTGGAGGTGTTTGTCGAAGTTCGAGGAAAACACAACGACGTCGTCCAAGTAAACAAGGCAAGTCTGCCACTTCAAGCCAGTTAATACAGTATCCATGACTCGTTGGAAAGTCTCAGGTGCCGAGCAAAGACCAAAGGGCATGATCTTGAACTCGAACAGGCCGGCCGGTGTTATGAAGGCAGTCTTTTCTCGGTCTCTCTCGTCGACTTCGATTTGCCAGTAGCCGGTCTTGAGGTCCATCGAAGAAAAGTACTTCGCGTTGTGGAGTAGATCTATGGCGTCTCTATACGTGGGAGAGGGTACACGTCCTTTTTCGTGATTTTGTTCAGGCGACGATAATCGACGCAGAAACGTAGGGTCCCATCCTTCTTCTTCACTAACACCACCGGTGACGCCCACGAACTCTTTGAAGGCTGGAAGGAGTCGTCGCGTAGCATTTCGTCGACTTGTTTCTTTATGGCCTCACGTTCTCGCGTCGAAACTCTGTACGGGCTCTGACGAAGTGGCCTGGTACTTTCTTCTGTTATGATGCGATGTCTTCCGATCGGTGTCTGCCGAAGTCTGGACGACGATGAAAAGCAGTCCTTGTATTGCAGGAGCAGTGTTTTGAGCTGGTCTTGCTTGACCTTCGGAAGGCTCGGGTTGACGTCGAAATCTGGTTCGGGACCTCGACTAGTCGAAGCAGGTTCGGCAGCATCGAAGAGGGCGGAAGCATCGCTGGCGGCTACACATTCTTCGATGTAGGCGACCGTCGTACCAATGTTGAGGTGCCTATGTTCGGGGCTGAAGTTTGACAGCACTACATTTGCTTTACCGTCACGCAGCTCGGCTATAGCTCGTGCGACGCAAATATGACTGTTCAGGAGTAGGTGCTGGTCGCCCTCGATGACGCCTTCAAGGTACGCAGGTTTTTCGGTGCCGACGGAAATAATGACGCTGGAACGCGGCGGAATGGTCACCTGCTCTTCTATCACATTCAATGCATGGTTCCCAGGCATCGCGCGGGGCGGGAGCGCATTATCTGAGGTTAGTGAAGCGTGGAAACTTGGGCAAGTTGGTAGGTCATAACTGAATAAACGAACAGCGCAACTGACAAGGACAAAGGAAGGTAACAACACACAGCGCTGTGTGTTGTTACCTTCCTTTGTCCTTGTCAGTTGCGCTGTTCGTTTATTCAGTTCTGAGGTTAGTGTTATCGACTCAGACCTCAGGTCGATGACGGCGCCGTGTTCACTTAGGAAGTCCATTCCAAGTATTACATCCCTGGAGCAGTATTGTAGAATTACAAAGCTCGCAGGATAAGTCCGGTTATTGATGGTGACTCTCGCCGTGCAGATACCAAAGGCGTTATCAGGTGGCCTCCAGCTGTCCGGATTTCGGGTCCACTCCAAGCGGTCTTTACTTTCTTCAGCTTGGTGGCGAATGGCCCACTGACGACGGAATAGTGGGCCCCAGTGTCGACGAGAGCGGCGACGTTGTGGCCGTCGATGAGAACGTCGTGTTCGCTTTTTCGTCGTCTTGCGTTGCGGTTGGGTCGCGGCGTCGGGTCACGGCTACGTCGGTTTGCACCGCTGCTTCCGCGTTGCGTCGTCAGGTCTGCTTCCGCTTGCAAAGCTTCGTCTTCACGACGTCGTTCGGCGTGTGGCGGCGGCTCGGAACTTTGTCGCGGCGTCGTCGTCGACGGCGGAGGATCTTCGGCATTTCGTCGTACAGCAACCGCACCTCCGTCGGTTGCTGCCCTTAGTTTCCCGAATACGGGCTAGGCGACCGGCCCCGGTTTGGGCCAGTGTACTGCCGGCGGCGCGGTGACATGTAGCGGCCCGGCGACGGCGAGCGGGAAGGCCGTCGTTCTTGCCACTGTGTTCCGGTGAGGTAGTCGTCGATGTCGCGAGGCCGTTCGCCTGTCTGCGGGCGCGGCGCGTTGACGGGGAATTCTCGTAGGCCCATTTGGCGGGACTGGCAGCGGCGGTATGTGTGGCCGGCTTCCCTGCAGTGATAGCAGAGCGGTCGGTTGTCAGGGGCACGCGAACGTCGGTCTTTCGGTAGGCGCAGCGTTGTACTGTCGGCGGGCGGTATGGCGTCGGTGGTGGTGGCGGCGGTGCCTGGCAGCGGAACTGCTGCGGCAGCGCGGCGCCTTGACGTGGGCGAGGAGGGGGGGCGTTGCGTCGGGCTGCAGCAGCATAGCTCATGGCTTCCGGCTGAGCCTGCGGTGCTTCGGGAATTCCAAGCGATTGCAGGACTTCCCCGCGGACAACGTCGGCGATTGAATCCACTTGATGCTGCGGCGAAGGTAACAGTTTGCGTAGCTCCTCCCGCACAATCGCTCTGATCGTTTCACGCAGGCCGTCGGAGCCGACGGCATGAGCAGCTGGGCTGTCTTGAATCGATCGGCGATTATACTGGCGGTTGCACATTTCCAGCGTCTTCTCAATCGTTGTCGCCTCTGAGATGATCTCTTGGACTGTCGAGGGTGGGTTCCGCATCAGTCCAGCGAAGAGCTTTTGCTTTACCCCTCGCATGAGCAACTTGACTTCGTTGTCCTCAGGCATGGCTGGGTCAGCGTGGTGGAACAGTCTGGTCAGTTTCTCTCCAAAGATGGCAACACTTTAATTTGGGAGTAGGGCCCGCGTCTCTAGCAAGGCTGCGGACCTTTCTTTTCTGATGACGCTTGCAAACGTCTGCAGGAAAGCGCTGCGAAAGGCGTCCCAAGTTCGAAGAGTGGACTCACGATTCTCGAACCAGGTCCTTGCTGCGGCTTCAAGGTAAAAGTAAACGTGGCGCAGCTTGTCCTCGGAGTCCCAGTTGTTGAATGTTGAGACCCTTTCGAAAGTCTCGAGCCAGGTTTCCGGGTCTTCGAATGACGAACCCTGGAAGCTTGGCGGCTCCTTGGGCTGCCGGAATAGGATTGGCGCAGGCTGCACGCGGTCGGTCATCGTCGCTGCGGTCGGTGTTGGGACCTGGGGCTGCCTGGTTTTTTCGGGAAGGAGCCCGTGCTCTGGCTGCAGTCCCTTCTGCCTGCGGCTTGTTCGACGATCCGGGTTTTCTTTGCCGTCGTCCTCCTCGCGGCTTGGGCTTGGGTCAGCGCTTCGCGGGAGCGTCCGGGTCATGGAAGAAGCAGCACCTGCACCAGATTTCACGTGGTCGTGACGTCGACGAAGACAACAGACAGCACGTCCGAGATGAAACTGTTTATTTGGCCGAACTTGTGGCCGAGAAACTGAAAGTCAAACTACAGCAATACACTGATAGCGGCGAACAGAGCGTCGACCGTCGATCAACTGACTAGCGGTGAAGCGCGTCGGAATTGAAACATGTGCCGTCGAACATTCCAGCGTTTTCGCTGGCTGTCGTGCAAATTCTAGAATAAGCTCGAGTGTGCGCGTCTTGCGCGTAATCTTAACAAAACGATCTACAGTGATCGCGAAGCTTCTCGAACAATGAGGCGCGGTTCGCGTTGAGCGTTGCTGACAGTCTTTGTGGCCGAAAACCGAATACAGCAAAAGTGATAAAGAAACTCTCGTGGCAATACATATAAAAGTCCCCCCAAAATATAATTCCGAAAAAAGCTACGGAATCTCGGAATCGAACCAGCGACTTCTCGATCCGCAGCACGTGGCTCTAACCACTGTGCCACAAAGCGCTGATCGTCCAGGCGGCTAACGGCGAGTGTTACATACACACCCTTTACCGCAGTACTCAGAGACGGCACGCGCTTATCAGCGTTTCTTCATTACCAGAGAGATGGCGCTAGGAGCGCAACGGGCCCACTTAAAGACGTCGGCCACCTCGCCCCGCTCCTGCGAACGCCGTTTCTTTTCGCCCTACAGGGCGTGGTCGCATTCGTGCGCTTATCCGAGGAAAGAAGGGGGCCGGCGGGGGTGGGGTATGGAGCGTGGGGTCACAGAGCGTACGAAGGTCGCTTCGCTCGCGGCCGCGTTTGCGAAAGGAGCGCGCTGTGCAAACAGAAATAAGTAACAACTGTGGTAGTTCGCGCTCGTCCTGTGTGTACCTGTTCGTTCGTTTCGTGCGTCCTGCTTTATGTTTGAGTAGTGCGCTTCGATTGTCGAGCTGTGATGCATGATAGTTCGCAGTCGTCCTGTGAGTGTTCTTTTCGTGCGTCCTTTGCGACTGAGCGACGCGCTGGAAGTTTCCAGCTGGTTTCCGTTCTTCGCGTTACATTCCAATTTGTTGATATCGCATTCATTGCTTCGCCGTTGCGGCGAAACTGTGACTTTTTTCCATATCCCGCGTTTCTCGGTGGCCATTCTTCAGATGAGCTGGATAGCTTAAGTTGTGGCTTGTCTTCATTTCACGGTGGTGACGTTGCTACTGCACTCATTTTACACGTACGTGCCTAAGTTGCGGGACAATTAGGTCTGCTGGTTTTTTGGCTCTTGCGATGTTACGTCTGATCAATTCTCGGATTTATGTAGTGCGTGGGTGAAAGCCGAGGTTATTACACGGGGTACTATGACACCGAATTCTTGCTGCAGGATCTCTTCTTCGCTATCTGTTGTCGTAGTCCGAGTACTTCGCTATCCGCTGTCGTTGACGCGTGGCGCTATTCGACTTACGCATACAAGAGACACACCTGAGTATTCGCGTCACTGAAAATACCAAAGTTGGTGTGAAACAGCAAGATATGTGATAAGGCGCGTGGATCAGTGAGGGGCACTTAGCGTACCTCCTGCGTTTTCCTCGAAACATAGAGTTTGAATAAGCTGCAGTAGTCGGGAATCATCAGCTCAGCTTACAAAATTGGGACCTTATACACCGAAATGCGCAAATAAGCCAAGCGTATACACATTAGCCGTAAGTACGATTGGCCACCGTGCTTCCTAGAATAACTACACTTCGGAAGGGAATTATCATTATCGTCTGATGCTTATTAGGCAGCATGAAACAACGCTTTATGCAGGTAATTATCTTAAGAAAGCGCGTCTCTTCAGTCTTAGCCAACAACAAAGAGAATGTATGGCTTGAAGTTGAAGTTCCATTATTAACAATAGAGTAATTAGCCTTCGTCAATCGGGAATGGTAACTATCGATGTAAAAACTTAAAATACTCCGTGGTAAAATAGTGCTGCTGAAGCCTTGTTTTCTTGCACAAATAATCCTAAACACTCTATTCGTTGACAGTTATCAATACTAGTGATTCATGCGACGCTTTCTTAGTATAGCTGATCGTAATTGTTCGTGGAATAATGTGGCTACATTGACAGTGCCTTGCCAAGGTTCATGTGGACTTTCGAAAGTCAAACAGCGATGCGTATATCGCTCTTACAGGTGATAAAGGACAAAATATTCTAAATATTTAGGCTTTTGCACTGACAAGCTTGCGATGCACTCCTATGCGGATAATGGCAGCTTACTGCCATTATGCGCATGGTGTAGTGGTGTAGTGCTTAACGGTGTAGTGCTTCGTAATCTTAATCAATTCTATGACGAAAGCCTTAGATGTCTCATCAAAAGCGAAAATTGACTGCCGGCGTCGGCGCCATCAGCTTGAAGACCATACAAATTATCACCACTAGATGACGTCACAGGATATCACTGAAATTTGTTATGTCTCCACAATATCATAATATGGCATTGTCACTTGGTCAAAGGTGGACCTATCACGAATGCCGTCCAAATCCACTTCGGTTGCGAAGAGCTTGCAATGGCTCCGGTCACTGAGGCAGAGCGAAACCAGGTTCGTTGCAGAAAGCTTCGGAAGGCAGCAGGGCTGGGAAATCCCTACATCGAATGAAAACAAAAAAAACGAAGAAGATGGCTTTCGCGCTGAAGCCATCCTAGGCGAGCGCGTAAGAGACCCAGGGACTTTTACAGCGAAAGCTGTTATGAGATCATTTCACAGGCCGTTTTTGGCGCCGTAGTTGTCCGCCGCCGCTGCCACCGCCGCCGCCGCCGGTGTCCGTAACCAGCATCCCTCGAATAAAGAAAAAAATACGAAATAAGAAAAAAATTCCAGGATGGAACGAGGTTCGAACCTGGGCCCTCTGCGTGGGAGCCCAGTATTCAACCTCTGAGCCATGCCAGTGCTTGAAACTGCTTTGCAAAAAGGTCCTATACAGGCTTACTGTCGGGAAGGAACCACATCAGCATATGCAATATAGCGTGGTAGAAGAGTAAAATAAGCACCAATCGTCGCAGAACGCGAATTCTGTAACCAGGCGTCACACAATGCGAATTGCGCAACGAGTAGGTTGTTGAATGCTTCCAACCCATTACAAAGAATTCTGCCATAATTCTTCATCGTCATCAGGCAGAGCATCAACAAAGTGCGCATAATGCCTTACATGGCTTTAGCAGGTACCAACGCTCTCCGTAGAATGACGAAAAATGGCACAGTGCCTGCTGCCCTACTTCTCAAAAATTACAATTATTTATAGCGTAGTGGGTTCCTCCCAAGTGCACTTGTATTGGTTGCCAAGGAAGATCATAAGCGCATGATCCACTTCCTCGGGCTCTCAGTAAAATCACAATGATTTATAGCGTAGTGGGTTCCTCGCAAGTGCACTTGTATTGGTTGCCAAGGAAGCCCATAAGCGCATGATGCATTTCCTTGGGGTCTCAGTAAAGTTCTTCGCCCAGATTTCCAATTACAGATGTGCACAAATGCTGTCATGTATTTATTAACGACAATCATAACTACTCACAAAGCGAGGCACCTGTTGTAGAATCGTTGCACTATTTGTCAGCGACAGGCCGGCATGGTTGTAAGCAAGCAAGCAAGCAAGCAAACACTCGCTCGCACGCATACACCCACCCACACACGAGCTGTAACCCGCAGAAGAACAAGATGACCGACCTGGAATAGGGCGAGTAAGTCTGGCTTACGATTCGCAACGGCGCGTCCTCCGTATATAGTTTCGCGTTCGACCAAGATTCAACCACCAGCAAAGAACTGTCAAAAGTTCTAGCAGTAATGACGAAAAGTCAGGCACACTTCATTTCACTTTACCGAAAAAAGTAGGTTATCCGAATAGCTGCTTGCTAGCTGCAACGAAGGTGGCGAGCAGATCAGGCCATTGTTGTAACGGACCGTCGGCGAAAACACACAGTAGAGCTTGTTTCACGAATCACTGATGGAAAATATGCGGCAAATGGCATGAGCACAGTTACTTCATGCCAGATAACAGCCAGTGAACCGTACAGAAAAGTTGGCACGCTACACAAAATGCGAAACGATGACAGCCGAGCTGCTGCCAACGCAAAACGACGCGACGACGCCAAATGCGTCTCCGCAGTCGCCGGTGCCCAGCACGATCGCGAAGGACACGTTTCAACATGAGTGCCGCCGAAGCTGATTGCACGGTGCGCCGCATGGTGCGCCGGGTGCGCTGCGTGCGTGCCTGCGTTTTGCCGATTTTACTACTGTTGTCAGTCGCTGCTGTGCGAGCGTGCTGTTAGAGGCATCGTTGTGAAACAAATTATTTTGGGGGTATGGTTGTCTGCGTCATTTGTTTGAGTAAAACCGACGGTAACCGCTCTTTTGACATGCCGTTTTTGTATATTGGCCCTTCTCGAGAAAACATTCGAAGAATCATTGAGATAGTCGTTGTGCACTCGTACTTTCAGACAAAATGTCTGAAAAATGTCTCGAACTAGGCGTTATGAACTTCTTTGGCAAAATAAACTCTGGGTATGCCGTAGCTGTTGAAAATGCTAATAAAGAGTATGCAAGCACATTTGAGGGGCGAATTAATGCTATATTTAAAAAAATGCATATATTTTTGGTCTTCTCGTAAACTAAGACGTTTTTTAGAGGTTTTGTGTTTCGTGGGAAGAAACTGCAGTCACGTTTACGTATGTGCGTCACCCATTCACCTTTCTCCTAAGCACGTAAATAATCGCGAGAAATGCCACGAATGCAATGCATACATGCTCGCACAACTATCCATGAATTATTTCCTCAATCACATATTTTCCGAAAGATAAAAATTAGCGGCGGTTTCCATATGTGGCAAAATCAGTTTCACGCATTGTCAGATGAACTAGCGTGTAGCGGTTTGCATCCAAACAGCTTTGAAATGTCCGCACGGCCATCTCCTGTCGACGTCCTCTTGATATCCACGCCTGGATTATTGAAAACGTCCACGTGCTATATATTCTTGGACGTCTGTCGGAAGACCTTTTTTGGACATCCAAAACGCGACGTCCGCTGCACGCCTCGTGAACCGCCGTTCTGGGACGCGGACGTTAGGCTCTTCTTCGGACGTCGTCAGGATATTCGTTGTCCATTGGGTTTCTCTGCTTCAGCGCTTCGCGCCAAACCGCGTTTTCGGGCTGGCTGGCGTCCCCGCCGGTCGCGTTGGTCACCGCCGGTCTTCGCCTGCTGCTGCGCCGGGACTACCAGCACGCAACACAGCACTCATGTTTCCCGACGTATTGCCAGGTGGCGTCCATATCTCACACAGCGCCTCTCTATCGTCTTTACACGACATTTGCAGCGAAGCACGCAGATACGCGGCCAATTTTTTCTTCTATTTTGTGTTTTCAGTCTGAAACCACATTGCTTTCCTAAGTCATCTCTGTCAGAGCAACTGCTATGACGGCGCTTCCGTTGCAGGGAAAGTTATGTTATGCAGCGGTACGGACACAAGCTGCTACGGGGCTGTCCTAAGCGATTAAGATGATGGGTGTGCACTATGGTGAACTATACTCCATCTCACCACTACCGTTCCGCACTACCAAATGTACGGGGTGTAAGTAAGTCAAATGCAAAATATAGCAATCTGCTGCAAAATATAGTTCTTGACATCATTACCTTACAATTCGCAGGGTTGATACATTTGAGCTTGTTTAGCATGTGTTACATTGGGTCAATGAGTGATATGTTTATTCTTCATCGCATTTACATCTGCTTTCTTTAATTGTTGTATCAGTAACCACCGGTAACTGCGGTTACAAATGAACGTGGCATCGCCCATGCAGACGCGACCGCCCGCTTCGATGCGAAGTTGCGCTTATTTGCCCACAGTGCTGACAGCAAGAAATAAATGGCGAAATGAGCCATCGCTTTGCGCCATCTCATGAAGCAGGTACGTTTTGTCGTTATTGGCAAAATGCGTCAGGACATGAATCTAAAGCAAATACAAGCGTCAGTTTGGAACTTACGGGCCACAAAGCGCGTGACGACGACATCATAAACTCCAGGCGAACGGCGCCAGCGTCGGTAGGTGCAGCCATGCTCTATTTTTGCCGTCTGTTCGCTTTACACGCACAATACGGGTGCACAGGCGCCATGTGGACGCTGAGCAGACGACGCGACGCGAATGAATGCATCCCTGGAGATTTTTGCCCTTCCTATTGCTTCTGAGATGGAATATAGACAACCATCTAGTTCGCTGTTACCTTAATGATGAAAACAATCGCGGACGGCGACCAACGTGAACAATACTTACTGCTGTGTCGGATTGCACGCGAGAGCCTTGTTCACAATGAGACTAAACAGCATCACGAATGTCAGTATTCATAACGTCCACATCTAGCCTGCCTCACAATATGTCAAACTCGTGGTTTGCGAAATAAAAGTGCCTACGTATATGAAATTAGGATATTGCGGCTGTCAGCGTGCCCTCGTTGTCCCCATATGTCATTTTAACCCAAGCGTTCATAAAATTCGCGCCAATCATCTGCTTCATTGTTCAAACGCCAGCCCAGGCTCCAGTTGTAGCGGGAAGTGCAGTGGCGTGATGTCTGCGTCGGTTATGGCGTCCGATGATCATTTTCGCAGTGTTCATGTCGAGAAAAGGCATCTTAGAAAACTCTATTATAAAACATACCACAGACAATAACGCAGATTCTATACACTTTCTGTGTACACTAGTTGTGGATGAAGTGTTCTAGCACAGTTGCGAGGATTTTAAGAACTGTTCTGCGGCGTGTATATTTTGCATTGCACCTGCCAAGCATGCTCACATTTTAATGCAAATCCAGTCGTTATAACCGCGACGTTAGGAAAACCACATTTTCCAACGCTCACAAGCCGCTGACCTGCACCTCGCATTTGGCTGCTGTCTGAGCTAAGTGACAGTTACAAAAGCGCCTACGTGCTGTGCAAAATAGTGGAAACAATAACATGGCGGGTGTGTACTGATGGACAAACTGGGAAACTATTTCCTTGCTTAAAAAAACTACCCTAGCATTTGTCCGCTGCGTAGCAATGAATGCTTTCATCAACTGCCGCGTGCAAAGTATATTCACGAAGGCCGAAGTCGCACAGAAAGCACCATCTGAAATGCAATAGGCAGCACATTTTTTCTGTATTTTTCCACGTTTTTTTTGCAATAATTCAAAGTATACGTTTCTCGAATTCTTTTTTTACAAGTGTTCTCTGTCTGGAGAACCAAACTAAAATCTAAATCGATGAGATAGAGTAGGAGTGAGTTTAATAAAAACCGGGAACATTGATCTCTTTTGCCGTTTCCTGAGGGTGAGACAGAGAACTTATTAGAAGGCAGAGTGGTCAGCGGAAGCTTGAGCACCTTAGCCTGCTACTGTGTTGAGGGGAGGAAACAAAGGGGAAAAGAGTGATGAAGGGTGATGATGTGGGAGGAATAAGTGGTGCGAATCTTGAATAGCTACCTAACATAGTGGCTTCGCTACAGGCTGGTGTGTATTCCTGTGCCCTTAAGAAAATCTATGACTGCCCTTGCACCAATTGTTCATATTGTGTGATCGGCCATTGCTGACAAGATGTGCCTTTCACATACTGTTGTCGCACTGATTCCTGCTATCGCGCAAGCCAGCTTTTTTGCTGCGACACCTAAAGTGGCCATTGACCAAATAAATGTGGTGCTGTTTCACACACTTGAAAACGTTCACACACACTTGTCAGCGTTCACAGAGCGTACACACTAAATATTTTACACTCTTAAGGATGTAAATCTGTTTCTGCAAATCAATTTTGCGGAATCCCGCAAGGTGGTGAAAGGTTTAAGAAAGGGAAATCTGTTTCTCACCAAAGGGACACCCTGAGGGTGTTGTTGCCTACACCGTTATGTTAGGGTCGGAACTCTACATCCTAGACAAAGTGTGTTTAGCAAACATTGCATGGGGTGTTTGGGTGCTAGCCCATAGTAACACCCTTCTCTATCAGTGTTGGAATGGTGTCCGCCATTCATTTGGCATGATGTGTAATTGCTGAAACAGAAACTTCGGGGTGTCATAAAGGCCGCGGCGCCATGCATGTGCTGCTGCGGTTCTCATTTTTTGGGGTGCACTACAGAGCGCGTCACGTTGGCACAAAAGCGACTTCATATTGGTTTCGGAAAGGTGGTGTTTGGATAAGGATAGCTCGGTTGGAAAGACACGCCCAATTACTGAAATCTGCAGCGTATGAAGCTTCAAACACGGTCATCACACACTTGTACTGCATAACAAGCAAAACGCCGACAGCCCCTTTCGGACTAGCTAAGCCAGCCGCAGTGCTCGTGCCAGCCCCGCATGCGCTGAGCTCCGAACGAGGGGCCAGTGCGCGTGACGGAGGAAGAAAGCGGTGTTAGAAACTAGTGGTTCTTCGTATTCACGGACTCCAGGTTCGCTCTCTTTCACCCTCGTCCCCTCTATTGGTTACGCCGCCGATGCGAACAACTGAGACGCCACACAAGCAGAAACTGGTGCCTAAGAGCGGCGCTCTAAACGATCACATACCATCGTCATGTGAGAACAACACTTAACTTGGTTGCAGTGTGTGCTATCCGCTTTGACTATAATTTATAAGAATACACATACCCACCCATGACTCCGCAAGATATCGTCAAGCGTGGGCGCGGATGCCCCTACCACAACCACTTCTGATATGCACGAGATCGAACCTTCGCGTGCACTTCAAGGCAATAAAACTGGCGTGTACGCTCTAACGTGAGCGCCAACGTCATGTCAGACCAAGAGCTGCGCTTTACACCTCAGTGTACACGGCATGCTTGGTGAGCCGACAAGATAGGCACAACTACTAAATTTACAGAAAGACGCTGAAACACCTGGTAACACTTGCTCCAAGCAAACAATCCCGTGCAGGTACCGCTCGCTGAATACTTCGCATTTAATTGATTCCCAGAATGCGCTGGACTTGCCATGTTTAACGTGGATGATAGCTGTGTTTTCTGCATGTCATCCACCAAGTTTTCAGCGTTTTTGTCTGTACATTTTAGCATTACTCTGCCGGCAGTCGTTCGGGTTAATTCGAGCTCTCGTGTGCCTTGGCGAGGTCGTTCAAAGTGCTGTGTATTCCTAATTGTAAAGGCTTCTCGTTAAGCGTCCTGATGGCTAGACCGGCGCCTCCTTTGTAGGCATGCATAATTAATCCGCGAATTACTTGTTTTTCCCCCGGCGGTGATGCGAAGTATGTACGTACATATCTGTTTCGCCTGAACACAAATGCCTCTGCGAGTTTTCACAAATCTTTTCCTTTTAGCCCTTGTTCCTTGGCCATTCTTCTGATGAGCTGGATAGCTTCAGTTGTGGTTTGTCTTCTTTCTTCGATAGTGACGCCGTAATAATAATAATAATATCTGGGGTTTAACGTCCCAAAACCACGATATGATTATGAGAGACGCCGTAGTGGAGGGCTCCGGAAATTTCGACCACCTGGGGTTCTTTAACGTGCACCTAAATCTAAGTACACGGGCCTCAAACATTTTCGCCTACATCGAAAATGTAGCCGCCGCGGCCGGGATTCGATCCCGCGACCTTCGGGTCAGCAGTCGAGCGCCATAACCACTAGACCACCGTGGCGGGGCCAATAGTGACGCCGTCACTGAGGTTTTCCTGCACCTAGATGCGCAAAGGTCTTGTCACCCTTTTTACGAGCTCTACCAGAATTTTGATAATCAGGACGGTGAAGTATGTTGTTTTTTTACCTGTTGGAATATGAAGGATGCCCAATACCTCGAATTTACGTTGTCAGCCGATGAGACCCAATGATTCTACTCGAGGTACTATAATACCGACTGCTCCTTGCAGGGTCTCTTCTATGTAGCTCGATGTCGATTGTCCTCGACTTACGCGTACCAGAGACAAACATGAGTATCTGCGTCAATGATAACAAAGCGGGTGCGCAAACAAGAAGATATGTGATAAGGTATATCGGACAGTAAGGAGCACTTCGCGTCCACCGTCTGCCTTTTGCTGTAAGCATAAACTCGGCATAAGCTGCGCTAGCAGGGAATCGTCATCTGAGCTTACAGAATTGGGACATTATAGACCGAAATATGTAAATAAGCCTAACGTACGCAGATTAGCCGTGAGTTCGATTCCTATAATGTTTGATAGAAATAAATGATATGCTCAAGACCATGACAAGCCATGACGCGAGACAATATGCATTTTGGGCCTAGCATCATTTCCTTGCCACTCCCTTGTCACGCATATCATCAAGCGAAAGAGGCAAAACGCGCATTTCGTGTATACGACTCCTCTTATATTTTATGACTAGAAAAAATTGTTCCACCAGGATATTCGGGAGACAGGAACGTATGCCCCCTTTGTGTGGACTAAAAGGTGCTGCAGGACTCCATTATTATGACATCTGATAGCATAGTTATAGTCACTATGGTAAGCTTACAGCGCGCAAACCAACGGGTCCTTGAATAAAAAAAGTGTATGGTAGCTCCATGGCTGTGAAACCTGGACATCCGCAGCACGGGCACCCATCGCTTCTCCTTCGTAGAGTGTCCACTGATTTGTTTACCAAAGCGTCGGTGACGCCAGTGTTGTAAGCATACAGGGCTTCCCCGGCACGAGTACAATGTTAGGGATATTCGCAAACTCGGTGTGCAACATTGCGCTACCTTTCTGCGCTTTGTAGACTTCCAGCTTGTAACGGCAGTTGAGATATGCGCCGTCTGCAGGGAGTTCCGTCAGGCTCTTTGCCCCATCAGGCGTAGCGGTGCCGCGCCGGCGCGCGCAGTGGGAGGGGCATTCGCTCACTCGGCGAGGTGCTTCCATTTTAAGTTATATTTTTGCGAATAATTCTTGGCTATTTATGTAAATTATATTAGTTTAGACTTGATCGTGCGATTTAACCCGGTTTTGAGCATTTCTAGCCTTGGTATAGCCTGTATTGAGCGTTTTACTGTGAGCGTGATCACGGCACTTGAGATGTATGGATCGACGACAAGCTGTTCCCCTTAAAGGGACCCTCTAACACTTTTGCAGACCTCATTGTTTTACATTTTTATTGCGATAGCAATTATATGGACAGTCTCGGGTGGAAAATATCCGTCCCCGTCGCCGTCATTCACCGTATATGTATAAGTATGTATATATATAGAAAGGCCACAAAGAAAAATAATTAAGAAATTCTTTCCGACGCGCGGAATCGAACGGGCGACCTCTCGCTTTGCAGCCCGCCGCGTTAGACGTTAGGCCACGACAGCACAGTCTCTCAGCCTGCTAACGGCGAGCTATTTATATACACCATGTAATTCAGCATGCTTTCTTAGTGGCCACATAGATGGCGCGACGTGCGCGCGTGTTGCGCGCTTTAAAGATCGTCGCCCCGCCCCTGCGAACGCCGTTGCTGTTCGCTCTACAGGGCGTCGTCGCTTTCGTGCGCTTATCTCAAGGAAAGAAGGGGCGGCCGGTGGGGTGCTTCGCTTCGCTCGCTGCAGCAGCCGCGTTTGCGAAAGGAGCGCGCTGTTCAAACAGAAATAATTAACAACTGTGACAATTAGTTCTCGCTCGTCTTGTGCGTACCTGTTCGTTTGTTTCGTGCGTCCTGCTTTATGTTTGACCAGTGCGCGTCAAGTGTCGAGCTGTGACGCATTAGTTTGCGCTCATCCTCTGTGCGTTCTTTTCGTGCGTCCTTTGGGCTCGAGCGATGCGCTGGCAATTTCAAACTGCTTTCCGTTCTTCGCGTTACATTACAATTTATTGCTATCGCAATCATTGCTTCGCCGTTGCTGCGAAACTGTGACTTTTTTACTTGCGCGTTGCGTTATCTAAAAGGCTGAAGAGATTAATGTGGCAAGACGGCAGCGATAGGGGCACGCAATCCGAAGATATTGAGCCTTGATCACTCAAAACACAATAAAATGCAGGCCTACCCTCGTTTCACTTGCCCTGTCACGTTTGATGGCGCCCCAATGAAATGCAGTGGAAGATCCTACGTATAGGAAGCTTGCATGCAATGTTGCCCGTTCTTTCCAACGTAACAATGACGCCGTTGCGATAGTAACAAACAATGAGGACCTTAAAGAGTGAACTGCACGTGCGAAACGAGGCAGATCGCGAACGCCTCTATCCTGTTTCGTAGTTTCAGTCATCTTTCTTGTTGCGACAGCGTCTATGTCAACGCTCTTACGTTTTTTAGATGCGAAGAAGCTTATGGTGGAGTTCAATCCGGTGTGCGGCGTGAAAGCCTTGACTGCGCATGGGCCGACCCTCTCTCCCACACTCCTCCTTTACGCAGGTGTTCGGTCGCCTTCTGTCCTCTCCTCCCCCGCGCTACAGCCGCGGCGCCGCCTCTCCCCTCGCGTGATGCGCCAGCGTATGCGCGTCCCATCCCCCTCTCTCTCTTCTCCTACGCCCCCCCCCCCCTCTCACGCGCCTCATTCTCTCCTGTGACGAGTAGGCAGCAGCGACGCCTCCGACGTCTTGACGCGGCACGAGCGGCCATTGGCCGCCTTTGCTTCTGTGGCTCTAGACTAGGGGCGTTCGTGCTCTCCTTCCATCGCTGAAGATTCCACAACGACACCAATGGCGTATACTGCAGAGCGGCGGACGCACATGATCTTGCGACTTTGCGGGAGTCGAATACCTCGGACGCCGGCAGTTCCACGCAGCGGGAGTTGGATGGAGACTGGAAGGCAGTGCTGATTCTACGCCAGAGGAAGGCACATTCTCGAGAACGCAAGGAAAAATATTGCACCATCTCCCCACTCGAGCTAACCATCTCCCCGCTCCTTCGCATCCACACGTGGTTCCCTTTAGCGGGAGATGGTGTAATTTTTCCTCTTCAGTTTCTTTAAACAACGGCGCCTGGAGCGTCCCAAGCGCGTTTTCTCCGGCGCCGCGGCGTTCGACGCATTCCTTGCCGGGCGCTACAGTTTTAAAGCTTAAAAAGTCTGAGATCATTCGTCTATTTGGTGTTCAGTGAAAAAAGCATGCTAAAGAAAAACTAAACCCAACGATAACCCCCTTTCTGAAGCAACACCGTGAACACTTCTGATGTTACATTTATCCACTCATAGGCCTTCATAGTTTGCTGAGGGAAGCGCGACCCGGACTGAGGACTGAGAGACACGTACACAAACGAGCGCTGACTGATCACACATGCAGTGAATAAGTACACACAAAAATGATCACGTGGCGCGTGTATGTCGTGATAGGGATTCATTTGATTATATGTTTCAAAAACTGCACGTCTTTATCATACAGAACCACGGAAGTCTGGCTGACGCATGCGCTCTGATTTGCATGTATGTGGTATGCTGCCACAATTTCGCGAAAGGTTTGGTTAAAATTTCTGTGTACTACCCGCGTTTCATAAAACATTGGATCACAATGGCACGTTCTATAAAGCATAGCTAAGTTCGTGCTGGCGTTATTTTTTACAGCTGTGTGGTGCTCCCTGAGACGAATATTAACACACCGTCCCGTCTGCCCATAATACTTCTTTCCACATGACAGTGTAATCGCATAAACTACCCCCATCGTGAAAGGCACGAACTGCATTTTGTGCTTCATAGTGCATGTGTATTTGCACGCCGATCTAGGTTTATTTACAAGATTACACATCTTATTCGACGAGTTACACATTACACATATTATACATATTACACATCTTATTTCGCAACAGCTCGACCATATTAAGAACGCCGGTTTTCGGCAAGCCACACTTAATAAACAAGTGTAACGGGCTAGTTGGTATAGATCCATCTTCGTAAGAAGCGCAAAACCACTCACACGGACAGCTAGAAAGAAAGACACTACACAAGCGCTTGACTGCAACTAAGCGTTTATTCGGAAGCGCGCCATATAAAAAGGAAAGAAAGAAGACAACCAAAACAAAAGCCCACGTGTCATATCGGTTATTACTCATCCATTATTGTCCAACACACCATCCAAAAAACGAAGTTCCTTCTGCGTAAGCGCGATAGACGGTGCACTGACACAATCAATATCATCCCGTTTCATTTCTGCAGCTTCAACTATTAATCTCGTTAACATATCTCTGTTGCGATACAAAATGCAGGTGTTATCAAAGTATGGCACACAGCCACAATCCTTGCAGTGGATAGCCAGGTGGCCATCCACGCCTTTCTGCACCTTATTATCATGTTCTTTTACTCGCTCATTTATACATCTTTCAGTTTGTCCTACGTATGCGCGGCCACACGACATGGGTATCCTATACACAACAGTCTGTGCGCACTGAACATAGTCATTGTGATGGTTAATTTTACAACACTTTTTTTCTTTCTGAACAGGGCAAGTTTCACTACACAGTTTAGACAACTTCTCTGGTGCAGACATAGCCACTCTTACGCCAGCCTTATTTCCAATCTTCTTAAGATTATGTGCTACGCCGTGGATATAAGGAATAACAGCACACTTTTGCTGTTGCAGAGATATATCAACACGTGATATGACACGTGGGCTTTTGTTTTGGTTGTCTTCTTTCTTTCCTTTTTATATGTCGCGCTTCCGAATAAACGCTTAGTTGCAGTCAAGCGCTTGTGTAGTGTCTTTCTTTCTAGCTGTCCGTGTGAGTGGTTTTGCGCTTCTTACGAAGATGGATCTATACCAACTAGCCCGTTACACTTGTTTATTAAGTTGCATTTCTAGTTCTGCGGGCCCCTTAACATATACGTCCCTTCACCCCTCCTTACTTGTAAACTTCATCGCCCTCGTCGTGTGTCGTGCTAGAGCTTTTTCCTATTGTCTAAGGATGAAGCAAACGCACCCGGAAGTGTTGGCCCTGTGTGGTGGCTTTCAGCCTTCGGTGAGCCACGGTAACCGGATTTCGAAGATACTTCGCTCGGAGTGTTACCGGCAGTCAAGGCTTTACTGGGATATGCTGCACAATCAGATATTCAGTCAACCGGGTTCCATGTACCGGAAGAAGAAAAAGTGGCGTGAATCCTGCGGACTTGTGGAATGCGCTTCAGAACGTCTTTGGTTTACGGTGTTGTCTCAGCTGAGGTCCGTACAACAACCGAAGAAACCTGCTCAGAAAAATCCTATCCACACTGCAGATGGCGTCATACTTCCTGAATTTGTGAAGCGTACGCTTAGACAAGGACCAAAATATGCCATCGAACCGAGACTTACCGCGCCTAAGCTCTTGTCCCTCGTCAGAAAAGTTGCGGGCCTTGCTCCGGACAGTGAAAAGGAACGATGCATTTCCGAAGGTGTTGATGTGCTCCATAGGTTCAAACCCAAGCGTCGACAGTTGCCCATACGGAAAGTGGTCACCTACCTCATAGTATCAGGACTCTGCATCATTCCTTCTGACAAAGAAGGTGGGTTTGTGTTTTCCGAGGGGTACTTACTTTCAGAAAGCGCAAGTAGCAATTGCCTCAGTCTTCGATTCTAAGCCGAAAGTGTCACTTAGGTCTGTTAGGACCGCTGCAAAAAACTTGTGCAACAGTCTCCAGTTACCTGACTTGGCCAAACAAATTGTGAAAAGCGACAAGTTAGGCTTAGATATGTTTTTTAGTGCGAAAACGCACAAGGAAGGCATGCCATTCCGAGTGATTATTTCAGAAAGGGTTCATGGCAGAAGAGTGTTGCCCTGTTTCTGCAAGAAAGTTGAACGTTCTGCAACCTAATGATCCTTTTCGAACAATGAATTCAGAGCGGATTGTAGAATTTCTAGTATCTAATGCCGAGGTACAGGTGAAAGGGTTTTCCATTGATGTAAAAGATTTATACTATTCCCTACCCCACGATTTGCTTCTGGAGTTTGTTGAGAAGTGTATTCTTGAACATGGTGCTGTGTCTTTTCAAAATGCTTGTGGAATGTCTGTTCGAGGTTTTTTGGACTTATTAGCGCTTTACTTAACGTCTACGTTTGTTAATTGGAACGACAATATTTACATTCAGAAGCAGGGAATTGCATTGGGTCTGCTATTGCGCCCTGTACTTAGTGAAATTTTTATGGCCCACTTAGATCGTGTACTTGATGACAAGTTATTAGGAACTAATGTTTTGAAAATCTTCAGGTTTGTGGATGATTATTTGGTTCTTTTGAAATGTGATTCCAATGAGTTTCCACGTTGCGCTGATTTTGTCTTTAAAGAATTTGAAACAGCTTGTCGGCCCCTAAGGCTAACACACGAAATGCCAAATTCTAACGCACTTAAGTTTCTTGACCTGACATTACGGTTTTTGGATAACCATGTCTGTTGGTTTTATGAGCCCAGGAGCGGGAAACCTTTGTTGCCTTTCTCCTCTGCACACGCAAAAGCAGTGAAGAGGTCTGTGGCACGTATGTGCCTTCTCAGTTCTTTGAAGAAATCTTGCCTACACCTAATGCAGAAAAGCTTTGAGCAACAGGTTGCACGATTGCAGGCGGCAGGTTACCCACTTAGACTCGTTGCGGCTGTCGCCGAATCACTCTATCGGGACCTAAAGAATCAAAATCGACCACGTGTTGATATATCTCTGCAACAGCAAAAGTGTGCTGTTATTCCTTATATCCACGGCGTAGCACATAATCTTAAGAAGATTGGAAATAAGGCTGGCGTAAGAGTGGCTATGTCTGCACCAGAGAAGTTGTCTAAACTGTGTAGTGAAACTTGCCCTGTTCAGAAAGAAAAAAAGTGTTGTAAAATTAACCATCACAATGACTATGTTCAGTGCGCACAGACTGTTGTGTATAGGATACCCATGTCGTGTGGCCGCGCATACGTAGGACAAACTGAAAGATGTATAAATGAGCGAGTAAAAGAACATGATAATAAGGTGCAGAAAGGCGTGGATGGCCACCTGGCTATCCACTGCAAGGATTGTGGCTGTGTGCCATACTTTGATAACACCTGCATTTTGTATCGCAACAGAGATATGTTAACGAGATTAATAGTTGAAGCTGCAGAAATGAAACGGGATGATATTGATTGTGTCAGTGCACCGTCTATCGCGCTTACGCAGAAGGAACTTCGTTTTTTGGATGGTGTGTTGGACAATAATGGATGAGTAATAACCGATATGACACGTGGGCTTTTGTTTTGGTTGTCTTCTTTCTTTCCTTTTTATATGTCGCGCTTCCGAATAAACGCTTAGTTGCAGTCAAGCGCTTGTGTAGTGTCTTTCTTTCTAGCTGTCCGTGTGAGTGGTTTTGCGCTTCTTACGAAGATGGAGCCACACTTATCTCGGTATGCGAACAGCTTGTAAAAAAGATTATGAAAGTAGTACTTCATCAGCCACAGATTCAAACAGAAAAGAACTTTGCAGTAATACCTTACGTTCATCAGGTCGCCCATGGAATAAAAAAGGCAGCAGGGCGATACGGCGTGCGGGTGGTCTTTTCAGCAAACTCGTTGAATAAGATGTGTAATCTTGTAAATAAACCTAGATCGGCGTGCAAATACACATGCACTATGAAGCACAAAATGCAGTTCGTGCATTGCACGATGGGGGTAGTTTATGCGATTACACTGTCATGTGGAAAGAAGTATTATAGGCAGACGGGATGGTGCATTATTGTTCGTCTCAGGGAGCACCGCACAAGTGTAAAAAATAGCGCCAGCACGAACTTAGCTATGCTTTATAGAACGTGCCATTGTGAGCCAATGTTTTATGAAACACGGGTAGTATACAGAAATTTTAACCAAACCTTTCGCGAAATGGTGGAAGCATACCACATACATGTAAATGAGAGCGCATGCGTCAGCCAGACTTCGGTGGTTCTGCATGATAAAGACGTGCAGTTTTTGAAAGATATAATCAAATGAATCCCTATCACGACATACACGCGCCACGTGATCATTTTTGTGTGTACGTTTTTACTGCATGTGTGATGAAATAAATCAGTTGTCATTCAGCGCTCGTTTGTGTACGTGCCTCTCAGTCCTCAGTCCGGGTCGCGCTGCCCTCAGCAAACAATGTGTAACTACCAACGCGCCCAACTTGCCGCTTTGATTCATAGGCCTGCGCTCATCTTCGTCATTTCCACCCGCAATACTTCTGGCGAGCGCCACTACGCATGATGCGGTCGGCAGCGATATAGGCGCTTCAAAGAAGTTTTGGAGGGCCCCTTTAAAGGGCCCCTTTAAAGGGCCCCTCACCAGGTGACATAACGAATTTTAGTTACACATTGGAAGTTGTTGCGAGCCCAATAAAGAGCATTATGGCGCAAGAATTTTTCTAATCGGTCCGTTAGAAGCTGAGAAAAACAACAATTTGTAGCGGCGCGAAACCATGATGCGAGGAGGCGAGCTGCAAACCCTTGCCGCTCGCCCCGTGTAGCCTTCGCAAGCCAAATCCCTTCCCTGCCCTCATCGGCACGCGAGCGGGAGGATCACATAACGCATACGCACGAATACGTCATGCGCACACAATGCCACGAGCGCATAACGTGCCCGAACCAGCCAGAGCCCCCGAGACGCGAGCGGTGTCGTGGCGGCGTTCTTTGCGCTTCATCTCTGCAAGTTATGCCGAATGCGCCCTCGCCGATCACTTGGCTTTAAACCTATTAATGAACACGAAAGCTGCGACATTTGTACGGACGCGAGACTAGTGGTGTGCCGCATGAACATCTAGTTAGACGCGAGAGGATAAATGAGCCTAATGAGCGCTGGAACGCGGTAGACAATTAGTTTCGTTGTAAAGGGTGGCGTCTGCACCATATGGTCTGCACGATGCGCAAAGCGCGAGACCACGAACGCGTGCGAAACGGAGGTAGATTAGTTTCGAAACTCGCTGCGATTCGCAGAAAAAAAGAAAAAAGAAAACGCAGACATTCCGTTTGTGTGTTTTATTATTGCTCTCAAGTTTTATTCATCCTTTCAAACAACAAATCACACAAACTACACGTCGTGACAAATAATTATCGCAGTGTCACGTGCTGCTGTTGGCGACGTCAGAGCACAGTCGTCTACGGCTGTGTTCCAATTCTGGACAGCATCGTAGACAGTCTACGCTGACAGCTTAGAAGACAGCATCGAGGTCATGTTGTCCGACAAATGGAACGCGTCTAGAAGACGTCTACGCGACGTGATGCCACCTAGCGTCGAGAAGAGAAAGCTAAGAAAAACAAACGTAAATGTTCTTTCTTTAGCCTCTTTCGTGTTCAAACCTATGAAAAAATTAACGTAGCTTACATTGAGCGCCTGGAAAAGCGCCTACAGCTGTACAGACGACCATACCGGCGAGATCCGAGCTACGCGAGCATTGCGCTGAGCCGCCATCTTGTTTGGACAGCAAAGTAGCCTGCATCGTTTTTGTCTTTCTCGAAGCTGTCTATTTTGCCGGCTACGTGAGAATTGGAATGGGACTTAAGATGGCCGCTGTCCACTTAGCTGTCTATTTAGCCGTCTACGGTGAGTATTGGAACACACCCTACGTAGAGGAGCTACGGCACAGCAGTACCATCCACGTAGGGCCATTTTCTCATGTACGTCATCCCCTCATTCTCTAAAGCGCGCGCCCGCGAGAGCAAGGGCAAGCAGCGTTCACCTTGAAATTTGACCCTTTTGCGAGGCGCGTAGCGTTGCAAATTTTGGCAGACGTGATCGTGAACGCCCAGTGCATGCATTGCGCTCGTCAGCTAAAAATTGCCAAACCTGGTGAGGGGCCCTTTAAAGGGACCCTCTAACACTTTTGCACAGCTCATTGTGTTACATTTTATTTTACTTTCGGGTTGCGTAGACCCAAGGCTAAGAGATTAGTGCAGCAAGAACGGCAGCGATAGGGACATAGAGTCCGAAGTTGTTCAGCCTAGAACACTCAAAATACAATAAAATGGAGGCCTACCCTCAACTTGATTTTCGCGGGGTCACCTGACCACGTTTCACTTGCCCTGTGACGTCTGATAGCGCCTCATTGAAATGTACTGAAAGATCCTACGTACGGGAAGCTTGCATACAATGTTGTCCGTTCTTTCCAACATAATGATGACGCCGTTGCGATAGTAACAAACAATGTGGTGCATTAAGAGTGAACTGCACATGCGAAACGAGGCAGATCGCGAATGCCTCTATCATGTTTTGTAGTTTTTGGTCATCTTTCTTGTTGCGACGGCGTCTACATCAACGCTCTTACATTTTTTGCCTTCAGTTTCTTCAAACAACGGCGCCTTGAGCCTCCTCAGCGCGTTTCTTCCAGCGCCGTGGCGTTCGGTGCATTCTTTGCTGGGCACTGCAGTTTTAAAGCTGAAGAAGTCTAAGAACGTTCGTCTAGTTGGTGTTCAGTGAAAAAAGCATGATAAACAAAAACTAAACCCAATATTACCCCTTTTGTGATGCAACGCCGTTATTACTTCTAACGTTATATTTATCCAATCATAGGGCAGCGCTCATCTTCGTCATTTCCGCCCGCAATAGTTCTGGCGAGCGCCACTACGCGTTGATGCGGTCAGCAGTGATGTAGGCGCTTCAAAAAAGGTGTTGGAGGGCCCTTTTAAGTGCTACGCTCTTACAAGAACAGTTTGGAATAGAATTATTATCTCCTGATGCGAATAATGAGCATGAAATTACGCTTAATAAGCAATTATCTTGACAAAACGTGTTCTCTTCCGCCTTAGCAAACTACAAGTAATCTACGGCTTCAAGATGAAGTTTAATTGTTAACAATGAACCAATTAGTATTCATTTTTAGAGAATGGCAGCTATCGAATTAAAAATATACAAGGTGTACTCCGTGGCAAAGTTGTTATCGAAGCCTTCCTTTCTTGAACAAATTTTTGTCACATAATTTATTCGTTGAATATTAGACAATACCTGTGCTTGATGCAATGCCTTCTCAGTATAGGTCACCGTAGGTTGTCGTTGAGAGACGACTCCATTGACAGTACCCTCCAGTGTGACGTAGCGATGCATCTGTCGGTCTTGCGTATGTTATAGCAAACAAAATTCTAAATATTTAGACCTAAAGGATGCAATGAACTCCTAGGCTGAAAATGGCTGCTTCCTATTCGCCTTTAGTGGAGTGAAAATGCGTGGGTTGCAATGATTGCAAATTTCTGTTTCACTTTAATGAGTGCTCTAGTGTTTCAACAGAAATGTTCACTGTAAAGTCTAAGTAAAAAAGGCATGGAAATGGCAATGCAGTACGTGCAAGGGTGGTAATGAAAAACGTCAAGCTGGCTCAGACGGGCATAGGGCTGACAAAACAGTCGCAGAGCACTTAGTCTCGTTGAATCGGGGAGAGACGCACGACGCGTTCGAGAAGCAAGACGTGCCCCACATCTGCTCCGGGCAATACCTTCTTTTCGTGTGAACACAACGCTCCTGTTCCTCACCAGACAGGTCAAACGCTTACTAAAAGTGAGCGTCTTGAACCCGTTGCGGATATTCTTCAGTAACAACATCTTCAGGAGCGCAGCGACGTTGGAAAATCTGCTTCCCGGCAACCGCCCCGGCGTGCGGGGTCTCGCCTCGCTAGAGGCTGGCCCTATCACCGGCAGCACTCAAACCCAACAGCCATGGATGTGCAAACGGAAGGCGAAGACAGCTACCCAGCAACGTACAAACCCAGCGAATGGACTCCGATAATCCGTGCGTACAAAGGTGGAGAGCCAAGCCCAGAAACGCAGGTTGTACCCTCCCAATCTGTCCCGGTTTCCGCTAAGCCTACCGCGTCTGCAGTCGGCGCTCCGGCCGACGCTGCCCCTGCGTCTTTCAAGCCATCCTACCGAGCTCAACAACAACATTTGCGCGTGGCACATGCTGTCGCGCTGCGAGGTAAACAACTTCCTTTACTCCCTCCTGGCACCATAAGAGTCGTTTTCCGACCAAGAGGAGGACTCGCCTTGAACGGAGCCATGGCGCAGCCACTCATGCACGCTCTGCAAGTCACCGCTGCTGGCAGGGATCTTGGAGAGCTTCACCTTCGAATACATCCTACGAATAACACCTTCACGGTCGCTACCGCTCACGAGACAACCGCCCTACATCTCGTCCAGCTCAAGCAATTGGTTCTCCAAACGACCACCTACCCAGTCGCCGCCTACATCACACCGCCGCCCTCTGCTGTGCGCGGCGTCATCTCGCAAGCCTACTGGGAGGAAACTTCGGAGCAGATGCTACAGGACCTACAGACCCGCAACCCAGATGCTGATATCATCGCAGCCCGCAGAATGGGTAGGACCCTCTCAATATTGATCACGTTTGCGCACGGACCAGTACCTCACACCATACGCTACATGAGTGTAGTGCACAGGTGCACCCAGTACAAGGGAAGCCTAGATGCGTGCACGAACTGTCGCCGACCGGGCCACAGATACGACGTGTGCCCCCATCCCAAAAGTGGCCTCTGCTCACGGTGCGGAGACAAGCATGAACGGCAAGATGTTCCCTCCTGTATCCCAAGCTGCATTCTCTGTGGGGGCCAGCACCTCACGGGCACCGGATCGTGCAAGGCGAGAAATCCCACCGCCAAACGACACAGCCCACCGCTTCAGAAGACAAAGTTCTTTACCAAGGAGGACTTTCCCCCGCTCGACAAGACCTACCCATCTACGTCTGCATGGTCCTCCGGGGCCACCAGGCCGAACGGCGCGACATCCCAAGACTCGGAAGTGAAGGCTCTGCGGGAAGAGGTAAAACAGCTCAGGGCAGCCCTCTCTACCTCCAGCCCAACTCTCCCTCAAATTTCACCACCCCCATCTTTACCAACCCTATCCGACCAGCCTCCTCAGAAAAAAAGGAGGCCTGATGAGAGCCCAGCCCAACCCATAGATTTAGAAGCGAAATTTCAGGATCTCGCCAAAACTTAGAAGCCAGGTTCACAGAGCGCATCACGGCGCAAGTCACCGCACAATGTCAAATTATGATTGAATCTACTATTACCCGTATTATGGATAATGTCCTCTCCAGCATCATGACTAAGGTGGAAGAGCGTTTAGCTCATCTTACTTCTGGACTCTCAACAGGCTCTCTTCCCACAGCCCCACCTCCTCAACCCCTCCTTCGCCCCTCTACCTTACAACATGGCTCCTCCGACGGGCCCTAATTCGTTATAAATTATCCAATGGAACTGCAGGGGCTTTCGGCGAAAGCACGACCTCCTGCAGCAAATTATTGCCAATTTTTCGTTACCACCAGACATTATTGCTATTCAGGATGCTAATGTTTGCAGGCAACTACCAGGGTACGGTGTTATTCCACCAGACTCAACGGATGTTCCTCGCGTGATAACATATGTCCGTAACTCTTTGCCTTTCGTGCAGCATGATATCACTTCGCCTATCGCTCACACCTTCATTGAAATTTTACCCCCGAACCCTGCACGATCCCCCCTGTTCATTCTTAACTGCTATCTTCTTCCACGACAGTCGATTCAGTTACTCCCTCCTCTCCTCAAGTCCGCCGTTCGATTGGCCGCATCAAACCCCCTACTCATCATCGGCGACTTTAATTGCGCTCACGTTGACTGGGGCTATCGGCGCACCAACCACAGGGGCACAGTCCTATACAATGAAGCGCTCATGCTCCATCTGACCATTTTTAATGATTTTAGCCTGCCTACTCGTATTGGCAATAGTGTCACTGCCGATACTAGTCCAGACCTCACGCTTGGAAGAAATATCGCCGACCTGCAGTGGGAAAGAACGCAAACCACACTGGGTAGTGACCACCACCTAATTCGCATAGCAGTGAATTATCAACGACCTCGGAGCAAATTTACCGTTAGGCGCGTTAAGTGGGACCAGCTCCGCAAATTCAGGCAAGCGCGGCCAACACAGGCCCCCTTCGACTTTGACTCCTGGGTTAGGCAGTTGCAAGAGGACATCCGCCAGCATACCCAAACGCTAGATACAACTCCAAAAATCCCCGTTATCGACAGTAAGCTCGCCCATCTCCTGGAAGCTCATGATAACATTACGCAAAGGTGGAAAACTCAAAAGCACAACAGGAAACTAAAACTAAAACTCGCGCAGCTGCAAACCCAAATAGAACAGCACAGCACCACCCTTTGCAAAGCTAACTGGGCTCAGATCTGCGAGGACCTCCGTGGCAATCTCTCTACAACCCGCGCTTGGCACCTGTTGCGCCACATGCTAGACCCCACGCAATATAAAAACCAGACGCGTCTTAGCCTTCGCCGCCTCACTCATAACCATCGGCAGGACACAGATGCCTTCCTTACGCAGGTAAAATGCATCTATACTACACCTGGTCTTCCTAGCAAACACCCCGAGTACACAGGTTCACCCCAACCCCAGCTTGATGCCCCTATTACAGAATCAGAATTTCGTGCAGCCCTACTGAAATTACGCAATACAGCACCCGGTGAAGACCAAATTACCAATGCTGCCATCCGCAATCTTGATGATGCTTCCATATCTGATCTAGTGAACTAGTTTAACGAATGTTGGGAAGCTGGTACCCTCCCTGCCTCCTGGAAGCACGCCAAAATAATATTTATCCCTAAACCTCACAAACCCATTACCATCGGCAATATTCGCCCCATTTCATTGACATCCTGTCTTGCCAAGGTCTTCGAGCACATAATTCTTGCTCGCCTGACGACGTACATGGAAGACAATAACCTTTTCCCGCACAGTATGATTGGATTTCGTGCGCATCTTTCTGCGCAGGATGCCCTGCTCCAAATTACGCACGACGTGCTTGACGATACCATACCTCACCTCACTAAAGCTATCCTGGCGGTAGACATCACTAAGGCATTTGATAGAATTCGACACGATGCCATCTTAAGGCAACTGCAGGCACTGCAGGTAGGCCCCAAAACTTATAACTACGTTCGTGCCTTTCTCTCTGGGCGCACTGCCTCCTTGCACATTGATAACCTGAGCACGGCCCCTTATACGCTCGGCGAGGTCGGAACTCCTCAAGGCGCGGTCCTCTCCCCCTTTCTCTTTAATATTGCTCTTATCCCCTTAGCCCACAAACTTGATCTCATCCCACACCTAAAGCATACCCTGTACGCCGATGATATTACCACATGGACTACTCATGGCTCTGACGGGGAAATAGAGGAAACTCTTCAATTAGCAGCCGACACCATCTCAGCTCACGCGTCATCTATTGGGCTCGAATGCTCCCCCTCTAAATCTGCGCTCCTTCTCATGAGACCAAAATCAGCCGCTAACTCGCCCATTGAAATCACTTTAGAAGGAACCGCTATTCCCCTCACCCCCACCCTGCGCATCCTTGGCCTCTACTTGCAGGATTCCGGACGAAATGACCACACCCTAAAAACACTCAAGACTTCCACGCAATCCGTGTTGCAGCTTTTACGCCGCGTATCCTCCATGCACAAGGGTTTAGACGAAGCGGACAACATGAAAGTTGTACATGCTTTCACGCTTAGCCGAATTTTATACGCCACCCCATATCTCAAGCTGAACCGCACAGAAACTGAACGCGTGAACGCCATGATCCGCCTCGCAACTAAGGCAGCCCTGAACCTTCCTCGCAGCACAAGCACAGCCAAACTCCTTGAACTGGGCATGCATAATACCCTTTCTGAGCTAGTTGAAGCACATCTTCAGGCGCAGTATTTAAGACTTTCCGTGAGCGCCACTGGCCGCCATATTCTCGCTTCCATTCGCATAAACATACCCGCTAATCAGCCAACCTTTATACCCATTCCTCGACACATTCATGCCTCTATAATAGTTAAACCCCTGCCCCGCAATGTGCATCCTCAGCATCACATAGCTCGCCGCGTAGCTCGCGCAAATGCCCTTCACCAGAGTTATGGACAAGCTCAGGATGCCATTTGGGTAGACGCTGCTTGTACAGCACAAGAAGCTGTAGCAGTTGCCTACAACCCTACTCTGCCTCATCCTCTGATTCACCGCCTTCCTTCAGGCTCTACAGCTGAGGAGGCAGAGGAGGCTGAATGAATTACCAACTGGCCCACCTTTCGATCCTCCTGCACAGTACATCTTCACTGACTCAAAAACTGCTCTGTACAACTACGCCAGGGGCAGGATACACCCGCCCGCCTGGCAGTTGCTGAACACCCCCACGCAAAATTTACCACGCATGGTGGAACTCCAGTGGGTGCCGGCTCATTCAGGGAACCCCGGAAACGAGGCTGCCGATAAATTGGCCCGAGGATTAATACGCCGGGCTCAGGACAGCCTCGATTCGGGCTTCTCGAAGGAGCGGGCGCACACTTTTGCCGAGCTCACGCAAATACCCCGTTTGAACCGTCGGACATACCCTCCCCCAAATCCCTCCCTTACCCACTCCCAACAAATCCTATGGAGACGTCTCCAGACCCGCACTCTTCCTTCCCCTCAACTCTTGTCCCACTACTGTGGCACTTCCCCTGAATGTTCCCTGTGTGGCGAACCTCACGCCACCCTTTCCCATATTCTTTTCGGCTGCCCTGCTGATCCTCCCCCGCAGGGACAGCCTGCCATCTCCAGCTGGGAGGACTGGGAGGTCCTGCTCTCGTCTGGGGACCCGGCGTTGCAACTTGCTGCGGTGACTCGGGCTGCCGATGTCATCGCGGTGAGAGGCATGACCGTGTAGACGTGGCGTAGGACCGCGCAGTGGTCCAGGGACCCGGGGGGTCCAAACACACTTGCAAATAAAGTTTTTCTCTCTCTCTCTCTCTCGTTGAATCAGAAGATAGATGCACTTCTGAGTTCACCTGATAAACTGGGAGCGCTCGAAATTTCTGTGCAAGTGTTCTGAGATAAATTTGATGAGTTCAACACACGGTTGAGTGTTCAAGAAAAATTGGCCAAGGACCTGACAAAAAGGGTCGACATCCTTGAAAAAGAGAGAACTGTTGACGTTTTGACAGGGATTAAATTAGACATAGACGATCTCGAATTTTTGGCAGTCGGCGCCTGAACCTGGAAATACATGGTATCGCGGAAAGCGATAACGAGAACCTCTTGACTAAGGTAAATGACATAGCGAAGAAATTGAAGGTGCCACCCGTGACTCAAAATGACGTCCAGGAAATGACCAGGAAAGACGCCCGGTGTTATCATGCGGATCGTAAGCCAAGAAGTGCGTGACAAATAACTCTCTAACATGCGAGTGCTGAAAGTGATAGCCTGTTCATTTGCGAAATCCTGATACGTCTACCCCGCATTCTGCTAAAAACAGCGAAGGAATGGGCAGCAGAATCGGGCTACGCGTTCGTCTGACACTAAACGGGAAAGTGCTAGTAAGACGCACAGCTCGAGCAAAACCGTTCACAGTATGAAGTAAGGACGATCTAGACCGGTTGCAATGACCCTGCCAAATAATGTTAAGTATTTAATGTATTGTTTCAATTGTCCAAAATGCTCCTCTCAACCTATGATTTTTGTCGTGCTTCACCGCAGTTTAGTGCAAATGGTTGCCTTTCACTGTTTCATCTTAATGCAAGAAGTCTGTGTAATAAATTTGATGAAGTGAAGCAACTGCTGGCTGTCATGGAGCACCCTTTTGACTTGATCTGTTTTAGAGACGTGATCTGTGTTAGAGACGTGGTTTTCCTCAGATGAATGTGTTTCATTTGATGGGTATGATTGTGTCTCAGTATTCAAGCCAGAAAAACGGGGTGGCGGTGTTTGTATATATGTACGGTCAGATATACCTTATCGAAGAATTGCAGAACTTAAAACGATAGACGACAATTATGAATGTATATCGATAGAGCTCCTAGATATCCTGATTCCTGTTATTTATAGGCCGCCATCTGTTTCCCTGAAACATTTCCTAATGTTTGCTGAAAAATTGTTTGAAACATCCCTGGAGTCTAATTTAGAAACTGTTATGATAGGAGATTTTAACATTAATGCAAGCACAGACAGCCCAATGTGTTATTATTTTAAGGAAATATTAGAAACGTATAAATGTTCTAATGTAATCAATGTCTCAACACGAGTGACCTCGACTACTGACGCGACACTTCACCTCTGTATAACCAGCTTTGAATGTAGTGATATCAAAGCGGGTGCTATAACGTGCGACGTAAGTGACGATTTACCCATTTATTGCTTTTTACCTCGTAAAAAATAGCTAGGGCAAGCGAACACCTTTTAGTAAGGCAATACTGCCAACGTAGCATGGAGAAGTTTGCTGAATTGGTCTCTCGTTTAAATTGGAACACAGTGCTTGAAGCAAGATGCTGATGTCTCTTACAATTTATTTTTATCTTGCTTTATGTAAATATATAACCAATGTTTTCCACGTGGCTGGATTCATTTGGCACAGACATCATTGAAATAGCGAGAGCTCTTTATCCCTCACTTATGAAAAGAACAATCAAAGCACCCAAAATACACAGCTGTATGTCCACCTGAATGACCTCTCCAATTCCTATAATGAGGACATTTTGATTTACCAGTGGGCAAATGTGGACTGTTGCGAGGTATGCTCTGCTGCTAGATTGGAGGCCGGATTTTTAGGCACTAAAAAGCGCGTTTTAGGCGCCACAAATAGGCAGGCGAAACAACATTTTAGGTCCCTAATATCGTAAATACAGGCACAATAAATTTCGGCATAAATGAAAATAACCTTAAAGGAAGACGTGCGCGACTTCTGGACAGGATAAAGAACATGTTATTGTTTAAAGGGGACCTGCAACACTTTTTAGAATGGTCAGAAAACGCTGCCGATCGGTAGTTGAGGATCCTGTGAACACGCAAGTAGTGATGCAGAACTATCGGTTAATTGACTATCGATAGTATCGATAGTGTTTTTTTAAACTATCGATAATGTCGACAAACTATCGATAGTGCAATCGGTAGTACCATGGTTAATATTACTAGTGATATCACTGCCACGCGTGTGCATTGATTTGTTTTGCTGTATTCGGGCTTCACACAGAAAGACTGTTAGGAGCGTGTGATGCAGAGCGAGCCGTTATGTCAGCGAAGCTCCACGATTGTTTGAGATCATGCTATTAAGAATAAGCGCCGAACGCGGCAAGTCAAGTTTATTCGATAGCTTACGTGAACGCCAGCGATAACGTTGGAAGATTCGATGGCTTTATAAAAGGCGACGCGTTCCACCGATGATCAGATTACTCGACGGCCGACGACTGTTCTCGCCGCTATCAGTGCGCAGCCTGTACCGCTTGTATTTTTAGTTTTAATTTTCTGGGCACAAGATCGCCCAAATAAAGAGCTGCGTATTTCCCAGTCTTGTTGCAGCATTCTTCACCGTCACACCCACGTGACAATACTATCGATAGTAGTGTGAATAATGATGCTGTTGCCGGTCGGTCATATTGCCTAAATATTTGCGATAGCCTATCAGCTTCGCTTAATTTATGAGCAATTCTCGTCAAAAGAAATTAATTATTTCCGCAGTGAAATAGCGGACTACGTCCATCAATAAATCAATAACTACACATGCAAAACCAACCAGTTACACCTTACAATTAACAAACTTCGTTCTTGATATAAATCTTTTATTTTGAAATCATACAAGGCAATATAAATTTAAAGCAGCGCAGTTCCACTGTATGTAACGCCTTCCTTCCCGCTACAGCTGAATAGCTTGACTTTATGACAATGTGTCAGCGAAGCACTCAGGTGAAGAACAGAAGCACGTCAACTTCAGCCTGCTCCTCCGGCACCACTATGTACCACGCGTGCGGGGAACCAAGTTTATTCTGCAATGAGTATGTGATGTTGATTTTATACCATCGATAGTACCATCAAATTTCTTACTATCGATAGCACTATCGATACTATTGTTTACCATCGATAGTTCGATAGTGACTCGGCTATCGATATTATCGATAGTACCATCGATAGTTCCGCATCACTACTGCCGTTGCGTCGTAGCCAGCCGCTAGTACTCGGAGCGCTCACTAGTTGGCTCTGCGGCGCTCGCTCCATTCCGACGTGTGCTCTAGTTTCATAGGAGACCGCTAGAGGGGCTCTCGTAAACTCCGACGCGTGCTCTCATTGGATAGGAGACAGCTAGAGGGCCACAACTGTAAACAACGTTCGCTCTCGCCGCGCTTCCTCTCTCTTTCGACAATCGTCAGAATAATAATATGAACGAAGAAGACAAGGAGGCTACTGCGCGGGCTCGCCGTCAAGACCCGGAGGTGAGATCTCGAGAAGCCGAAGCGGCACGGGCTCGCCATCAACAACCAAGAGCAACCACGGATCCAGAGGCGGCGAGGGCTCGCGCAGCCGAAGCGGTACGGACGCGTTGTCAAGCCGACTCTGAGCTGAGAGCCCGCGAAGCTTCCGGAGCTTCGCCCACTCATCATCATTCATATCGTGGACATGGCAGGATTTTTTTCGAGCCTGGCTGCGCACATGTCACCGCCCCGTTATATAGGGGACGCTCGTAGCATCCACCCATTCATCCAAGAGCAGTGTGAGAGGAAAGCGTGAAAGATAAAACGCGCGTTCATGTAGCCTCCTTAATGTGGGCTAAACGCCCGCCAGCCATCGTCGCGGACCGAGAGGTCATGGGTTCAACTCCTGTCAACGGAACTTTTTCTTATAGTTTTTTTCTTTGCCATTTGATGGCTCTCACTTTGCTGCAGTATTTCCGTGACGAAAATATGCCATAAAATTCTTGGTGGACCCCGGCTTAAAATATTTTCGTGTTAAAAAACCCTGAATAACACAATTTATGCCCATAATCTCATTTGAGATTTGTCGGAGTGATTCGTAAGCGTTGCGTTTTATTGCAGGCAGCGCCAACCTTCGAACGTCAGCTTCGCGTGGCATGGCCATTGCGTTTTTCATCATCTCTCTAGCAGTCGTCAGTGTCTCGAACGCTATCCCGTTGTAGGCGCACCCAGCGACCGCTGAAGCACGCGTTTACATTAAAATATCACAAATTTTGCATTTCACTCATGTCTACAATCCTCAATGGCAGCTCTTCATGTTGTCCTGGAGATGTCTGCTATTCTATTTCCACAAAATTGAACGAAGCCTTCTCACAGATTGTTACCTTGCTACGTTTGTCTTGATCGCATGACTGTCACACGACTTTGCAAAAGCGTGAAACCGATGCGATAATGTGAGCGCTGCTCCAGGTACGATCCTGCGCGAATTGTATTCCGTCCACACTTGGGTACTGAAGCTGGGCTGGGACACTTTTCTTCTATGGTGCTCATTGGAGGCCACTCTCGCCGAATTCGAACTCTATTGGCCATGGACATTCGGAAAGCTTATGATCATGTAAGTCATGAAGGAATAGCTCCGACCTTACCTTGACTTCACTTCCCTAAAGCAGTGCGCATAATAGTCGAAGCCTTTCTGCGTGACTGACCTTTCTCCTTCCTCCTGGCTGGCCACGAGGAAGCTCTGTTAACGTCATACCGTGGTGTTCCACACGACTATGTCCTCGCACCAGTCCTATCGCGATTGCAATTATATGGACAGTCTCGGCTGGTGTTTGCCGTCGCCATGCACCGTATATATATATATATGTATATATATATATATATATATATATATATATATATATATATATATATATATATATATATATATATATATATATATATATATATATATATATAAAATTGTAGAGAAGCATTGGAACGCTCTAATGGGTCGTCCTCTCAAGCGCCTCCTAGTGGGTCACCCTCTTCGCCTATCCTCGGAGAGCACGCCCCTCGTGCTCGTGTTCGTGAGAGTCTGCGAGTCTGCGCTCTGTCGTTGTGCATCGTCGCCGTCAATCTCGCCGTCAATAAACGTCTTAACAAAGTGGTGGAGAGTGCTGTACCGTCACCACAACTTCGGTCTCCATTCGATGCCCCTGGAGCTTCGATCCCGTACCGTGCCATCTACCATGCCGCAAGACGCCGCTCAGCAAACGCCGCCTCCTGCTCCGACCGCTTGTCCTGGTGTCCCCCGCATCCGTGACCCTCCTGTCTTCACCGGCGCGGATGGCACCGACGTGGAGGACTGGCTCACGATTTACGAACGGGTGAGTGTCCCAAATAAATGGGACGAAGCAGGCAAGCTGAGCAACTTGGTTTTCTACCTCGCGGGTGTGGCATGCATGTGGTACAACAACCATGCATCCGATTTCCCGACGTGGTCCGATTTCAAGACCGCCATCGTCGACGTGTTTGGCCGCCCTGCCGTCCGTAAGCTGCAAGCCGAACAGCGGTTGCGTGAACGGGCACAGCAGGCCGGTGAATCGTTCACGAGCTACATTGAAGACATCCTTGACTTGTGCAAAAAAGCCGACGCGAGCATGCCGAGTCTGAGAGAATCAGGAATGTTATGAAAGGCGTCGACGACGATGCCTTCACCATGCTGCTGGCCAAAAACCCTCGCACAGTGGCAGAGGTCATCACGCTGTGCCAAAGTTATGAGGAGCTGCGCCGGCAGCGCTTGATGACCCGTCGACCGCCATCACGCGATGCTGATCTCGCGGGCTTGTCGGCCATTTCCGACCACTCCACCTTGCTTGCCGAAATCAAGTCGTTCGTGCGTGAGGAAATTTCCCGCCAGATCTCTCTACTGGCTTTCGCTCCACCGCAGCGTGTTGACCAGCCGCCCATTACCCTCCTGCCTCCTCTCCGCCGAGCGATTCAGCAGGAAATCGCAGAGGTCATTCCTGAATACCACCAACCGCCTCCAGTGCATGCGCCACTAAGCTACGCGCAAGCTGTAGCCAGGCCGCCCCCAGCGATTCCTCTGGCTGCACCGCGAAGTTACGCCGAAGCCGTCGGCGAAGTTACGCCGACGCGGCTGTGCCGCCTACGTACGTCGACGTCGTCCCCAAGCCCCGACTCCTGCCCACAATGCCCTCATATCAGCAGCTGTCTCGTCCGTCCCGTTCTGCGACATGGATGGGACCCGCGAACCGCTGGCGCACTTCCGTTCCCTAGCAAACTGAAGCAGTTTCCTGCGCGCTTGCCATGTTGCTTGCGAAAAATCTTCTCTAATAGAGATGCCAGTATTTTTCAGCCGATATGGCGCTGGCGAGGATTGCTTGTTTGTCCATAAAAAACGTAAACTTAGCAATTATCGGATTACATTTGTTTGAAGCAAATTTACCCAGCCGGTGCACACGTTCATATTGAGAACTGGTAGTGGTGATCGCTAACTTATCTGAGCATACGGCGATAATTTTACTTTCAGAAGTTTCCCAGCTTACTTTGTCCTCGTCGGGAATTCCAAAGAACAACAAGTTGCACCGTCGCATTCTATTTTCCGCTTCATCACACCCTGATACTACTGCTTGAAGTTGATCAGAAATAGAACCAATAGCACCATCAGCAAAGTTGGATGAAGGAGGGGCATTAGAAACCAGCTTTGCTTCCAGAGTGACCACTCTCATGGTCAAGCTTTTGATTTCTTTATCAGTAGCATCCTGATTTTCTTTTAGCCCCATGAATTTCACCAATTATTGTATTCTGACCCGCTTCAAGCCTGCGCACTGTTTCAAGAACGATTGCGAGTGTTTCCTAGACGCTAGGGCCGGGATTTGATTCAATGTCACCTGAAAGCAACAACAACAACGATGCAAACTTCCGATGCAGGCATGAAAGAAACAGCAATGTACGAAACATCTTATCACGCAGGTCAGTAGGGCACGACACCGCAACAAGGCAGTAATGGCTACTTTTTAAACAGGAAGCATCTTTGAAGTAACCAACGTGGAAATACAGCAGCGGTAAGCGTCCCATCCCTTCAACGGTGTCGTGTCCAACCGAATTGGAGCTTGGCTGGCTTTTATATACTACGTCATGGCTTGCGAGGGCATCTGGGAGTGAACCATGTTGCCAGCCGCCAGTAACCGAGGGAACCAAACTTGGCCATCTTTGCACTTTCGGAAACGGAACTGCCTGATCAAGACAGCGTGGCCAATGTTCGAGAACTCTCGAAGGCAGGTCACCGAGGAACGTAACCGAGTTGGCGTCTGGCTGGCCGCTGTATCCGGAGTCATATTCTGCGATGGCGTCCACGAAAGAACCGTGTTGCGGGCCGCCGGTAGCCGAAGGAACCAGCTCTGACCATCCCTGCACGTTTAGAAGCGGGAGCGGAACTTCATGGCCAAGATTGCGCGGCCACCGTACAAGAAGCCATGTCGACCAAGCACTGAGAAACGCAACCTGCAAATACAGCAGCGGTAAGCGTCCCATCCCTTCAACGGTGTCGTGCCCCTTCAGCTATTGATGCTCAATAGGCTTCTTTAATTACAGCGCCTCCAAGCTTACTGGCAGGGTGTCGGAACGAAATGTTTTTCGTTTCGGTTTTAGTTTCGTTCCACCGTAGAAAGCTCCGTTCCTTTTCTGTTCCGGAACGAAGAAAAAAATGTTCCGTAACGGTTCGTAACGCTTTTTTTCCCAAAAATTTGAAGTTAAGGTAATCATAAAAAACATGGTATTTCTGATGTAGTTACTTGCCCTCCTCTTTGGAAAGTGGGACAAGGGTAAAACACGTTCTTCAGACGAGCGGAAGCAACTCTACCACGAATTCCTACCAACTTGCGCAAAGCAGTAGTAATTTCCAAGTCATAGTATTCATTTTCTCAAAAGACAAATACGATTTTTTTAGTGGGCTCAATGCTTTGCGTCAAAGGAGTGAGCACGATCGCAGAAGCAGCATGTCACTGAGTGCATTCTCTGATGTCCGACACCGCTGTTCTGATAAAAGGATCGCCAGGCCTGCGCGGAACACGCAGCACAGTCACAGCGAAAGCTGGAAGAGCGGACATTGCAGAGCCCGTTGTAGATTCTCTTGGCGCAACTAATGGGATCTTCGACTGGCGGCACTCGTGGCGTTTTTTGCGCACTCGTGCAGTGCCGTACGTTCATCTGGTGACCACGCGCGTGGTGCCGCACGTTCGGCTGGGCAGGCCACGAAACGAGTACACGCCACCACGCCACCGTGGAGATCGACGGTGGAGCGTGGTGCAATCCCGTCGTTCAGCGCGCGCTGACGGACGACGCGGCTACGTTCTATCAGTGCAGGCGCAATTTACAGCTGGCGCTGCAGCAGAACACGGCCGGGCTGCACGTAAAACATGCGTGGGCTGTAAATCATCCGGCCGTGCTCACACAAGGCTACTTTTGCTGTCGGGATTTCACCGGAGAGCGAAGACGGTGCAGAAACTGCTAACTTTCGTCGAGTTTGTGCAAACCTCACGCACGAAAAGCGCGTGGAGAACAGACGAACAGACGCTGTACGCACCTCGCAAGCGTCTCCATTCGTCTGGTTTTCCGTCGTTTGCGCTCTTAATCCCAGTACAAATTCGCCGTTGCAAAGTGTCGTCTACTGAATTTCGGCTGGTGTGCTCGTCTCGGTGACGACGCTGCTGTCGCAGATTCGAGTTTAGTGGCTCACACGTTCGTCTGGCCCGTAGCGGGGCTTAAAACTCGGGCGGTGTTTGATGTAACTTCTCTTCCACCGCCATGTTGCCAGTGCGGCTCAGCCGAAGATGCCATAATACAAGTACACATGCAAGGTACGCACTACGCCATAAATCATCGTGATTTTTCTCAAGTAGCGAAGTTCGCACTATGCAATTTTTCGTCATTTTTTGGAGACACGTGGTACCCGCTACACATCTCTAAGACAGTGCACTTTGTGCTGTGGCTGATGACAATGAGGGATTATGGCTGAACACTATGTCATGGGTGGGAAGCAGTTGCGGAATGGGAGCCTCCATACCATTCAAGTTCCATTCCGGGAAATTAGGACTTGCCGCAATTCCATTCCTTTGAATTCCTCGGAATGATAAAAAACTTAGCACATTCCCACCCCGGGAATGGCCGGGCAGTTAAATTCCATTCCTGTAATTCCTCAAAGTAGGAGAGGCATCTTGATAGTTTTATCGAGGTAAGAATGAACGCCACATAAAGCGGTGGCCATGAGATGCATTAGGAACTGCAAAAGTACGCAAACACACGTTACCAAGGTCGAGCGATAGTAGCTTGGTGACATCTCGTGCCGTACAACCACCGTAATAATTCCCATAGGGGCAGTTCTTCCGCTACCTATAGTATTTGCATGGTCAGCATGTTTGAACTAATGGTGATGTTTTAATAATGTTTAAGCATAAATGTGTTAATGCTAAAATGACGACACAGCGTATTTTTATGCTGAAAAAAGTAGTATTCAAGAAGACTAAGCAGTTTTACCACGCGTCTCGAGCGGTCGTGAATATGGAGAAAACTAATATTTGGTTAATGGGGAACAGAGCCATCTGGATCTGCTGGTATTAGTTGGAACAGTGCACCTCTCGGGCACCTTGTGCCTTTGCATCAAATACGGAACACTGTGCCGCACTGCTCGTCAGCACTGATGGTTGTCAAGCCTTTCTGTGTTCGCCTGTGCGCAGGTATGCAGTGTCTTTCTTGTCACAAATGTTATTTACGTGTGCCAGGTACTAAACTGCTCGTGAGATAAAGGTCAGGCTGCGCATAGAGTATTCGCTACTTTCGTGTGGAGGTATCAATGCGAACCAACGCGCAGGCGTAGTTTGTTTCTCCCTTCAGTATCTGCTGGGATAATGCATTTGTTTGTTCTCTAACTTATGCATCTGTTTGTAGCAGGCGCGTTGGTTATAAATGTACCGCGCTTGTAATCAGCCAAGCCATTTTAAAAATACTGCTTTTTTGTTAAATTCGAGGCTCTGACTTACTAATGTTTGAAGTTTAAAAAACAGCACGTAGACAAAAACGTGCTCCGTTTTCGGAAAAAGACGTAATTTCATTCCCATTCCACTGCGTGCTAAAGGCGCTTAATTGCATTCCCATTACATTCCTCCAAGCGTTGTCCCCATTCCTTTCTGGGGTCACGAAAATGTGGAATTATTTCGGAGTCATTTCACTTCTGGAGTGGCAACTCCGCAACACAGGTGGAAAGCATTAAACCACGCACTTTGCGCTATTAGCATTGTGTGATTACTGGTTCTTATTTTACTCTTCTGCCGCGCTTTGCTACATATGTTAACACGATTCCATTCCCAAGATGACGCCTGTATAGAGTATTTTTGCGAAGGAGTTACAAGCACCAGCGTGGCACCGTGGTGAAAGACCCGACTGCCACGCAGAGGGCGCGGGTTAAAATCTCATCCGACCCTAGAAATTTGTTTCTCATTCAATTTTTTTTTATTTCGCGATATTAATGTTCTTAAGGAAGAAAACGCTAGACTGAAAAACGCAGGCAAAGTCACCACAAACGTAGCACAAATCGCCGAAGTTACAGAGGAAATAATCGAGGGTGAGGAAGAGGAGACTGTACCCACAAAACGAAGGGCTATAGAAGTAGATCCGGACTGCAGTGAAAAGAGAACACATAGGCCAGAGAGTAAGACAAAAAGACTGCAGGAAGAGCTAGAACTTCGAATAGAAGAAGATAAGAAAGGACTTGAAAAGAAAATAGAGGACATGTTTGGTCAGATCACTAAATTATTGCAACAGCAGTTCGCCACATTGCAACAGCGGATACAGCAGCAGTTAGGCACCATGCAAGCGCGCGTGGGGGAGCTTGAAGGGAAGTTATCGATGGCAGTCAGTCTGCCTACCAGAGGCTCGCAAGCACGCAGTTGCGGTCCCATTAAAACGACTGCAAAACCTTACAGTAGGCCTGCGGTAACAGAGACGACGGAGATCGCCGGAAAACCGTAATATCACCATGGATAGACACAATACGTACGCTATCTGGCAGTGGAATTGCAGAGGGTACACTAGGAAAAGATGTCATTTACAGCAATACCTGATCAACAAAAAAAATCCATGCATTATAATATTACAAGAGACTAACGGGAAGGCAAAAATATCGGGCTACAGGCCCTACAGTGACGCCACGGGGGAAGCATCGGCCGTTACCACACTGGTCAGACGAAATCTAACGGCCGTCCAACACGATACAGAAATTAAGGGAATCGAGCACATTTTATTAGAAATCATACCGACTCGGTAGCTAGCAGCCTTTTTGTTCTCAACGTCTACAGCAGGCCGCGACGCAAACAAAAATTCGGCACGCTAATTCGGAAAACGATCGCCATAGCGGGCAAGCGGGCGATCCTCTTTGCTGGGGACTTTAACGCTCAACACACCGCGTGGGGCTACAAATTCGAAAACGTCAAAGGTAGGAACTTGTGGCTCGACGCGCAGCAAGAAGGGCTGACCCTTATTACCGATCCCTCCTCCCCAACGCGGCGAGGTAACAGCGTTAGCGTAGACACCCCATCAGACTTAACTTTTACGAAAAGCATTGCCGATTCACATTGGATGAACACGCAGCAGGATATGGGTAGTGATCATATCATAATAGAGATTAAAGTCAGGGCGGGACCATGCAAGACTAGAGGTAAACAGCTCAAATTGATCGAGTGGGACAAGTTCAGAAACATTAGAGAGTCGAAAGAATCGGAGGAAGCAATTAACGATATTGGCGAATGGACCGACTCGTTGAAACGGGACGTTGCCGCGGCGACGCGATTGGTCCCGCCGGAGGCGGAACTCGAAGTCGTAGATAGCAGACTCCTACACATGTGGGAGGCCAAGCGCAGTTTGCAAGAAAGATGGAAAAGGCAAAGGCACAACAGATCGCTTAGAAAGAAGATAGCAAAGATGAACAGGGACATTCAGAGTCACGCGCAGCAGCTGTGTAAGCAACAGTGGGAAAGTACCTGCAGTAACATGGAGAACCAGCTAGGGTTCGCCAAGACGTGGAACTTGCTTAGGTACTTGTTAGATCCGGAGGAGACGAAGACCGCGTACAGACAGAACGTCAACAGAATTATACATGCGTACAAAGGCTCCGAACAGGACATCTTACGGGAGATCACGGAACGGTACATTAGTTCTGCCCAATCGGACACGCATCCTCATTACGGAGGCGTAGTCAACGAAGACCTAGACAGACCGATCGGCGAGTCAGAGATCAGGGCAGTGTTACAGAAGCTAAACACTAAATCGGCGCCCAGGCCCGACGGTATCACGAAAAAAACACTCGGGAATCTCGACGATAAATCGATAACGAAACTCACGGAGTACGTCAACGCGTGCTGGGAAACCGGGCGGCTACCACAACAATGGAAGACTGCGCACATCGTGCTGATACCGAAGCCGGCTAAGCGACTGCAGCTAGAGAACCTCGGGCCGATCTCGCTGACTTCATGCCTGGGAAAGGTATTGGAGCACGTGGTCCTCACAACGCTGACCAACTACCTCGAGGACCGCAACCTGCTTCCCCACACGATGTTGGGGTTCAGGCGAATCCTCTCTACGCAGGACGCGATGCTACAGATAAAACACCAAGTGATTGATAGCCCAACCAGGTCCACCAAGGCCATACTTGGCCTGGACCTGAAGAAGGCCTTCGGTAACGTAACGCACGCAACCGTACTGGCCAAAATGCAGGAACTCGGCCTCGGCGAACGAACGTACAACTACGTTCGAGATTTTCTCGCGAATAGAAGGACCAAGCTCACTTTCGGGGAGTTTACTTCCTAGGAAATAGAGTTGGGTACATCACCGGGATCGGTCATAACGCCCATGCTTTTTAACATAGCTCTCGTGGGGTTGCCAGCCAAGCTACAAGAGATGGAAGGGCTCAATCCCAGCCTTTACGCCGACGACATTACGTTGTGGGTTACGGAGGGCTGCGACGGGCACATAGAACAGACGTTACAGCGTGCGATCGAGACTGTTGAGCAATACTTAAAGAACACCTGCCTGAGCTGCTCAGCGGAAAAAATCCGAACTTTTAGTTTACAAACCCACGCGAAGAGGCTGCAAGCCGAACGGCTCGATGAATGATAGGGATCCCAGTAGCGAGATACAACTAAGCACGTCCGACGGGCGACCCGTGCCTAGGGTAGATAACATACGCGTTCTGGGATTACACATCGCGGCAAACGGCCACAACGGCGAGACCATCAGAAGACTGGAAGGCGCGGTCGCTCAGACCATCAGGTTACTGAGACGCATAGCCAACCGACGCAGCGGGATGAAAGAGAGCAATATGATCAGGCTAGTTCAGGCCTTCGTAATGAGCCGAATAACGTACGTGGCACCCTACCTCAAGTGGCAGGTCGCGTACAAGACAAAGATGGAAGGCTTAATCAGGAAGGCTTACAACAAAATGGCTAGGTGGGCTAGTTGGTAACGCATGATTAAAAACTTTGAGCGCGCAAAAGGACGTAGGACCAGAAGAAACACACACCACAAGCGCTCACTCGCAACTCAAGCGCTTGTGGTGTGTGTTTCTTCTGGTCCTACGTCCTTTTGCGCGCTCAAAGTTTTTAATAAGGCTTACAAACTGGCAATAGGGCTACCGATCAACACGAGCACGAGTAAGTTACTAGATCTGCATGGGTCTACACAACACGCTGGGAGAATTGATAGAGGCACAGAACATAGCGCAGTACGAACGCCTTTAAGAGCTCGACGGGCAGATACATACTAGAAAGGTTAGGTATAGGGTATCACGCTCAGCACGGTGTCAAACTCGACGTACCAAGCAACGTCAGGGATAAATTGGTCGTTCTTTCCCTGCCGAAGAACATGCATCCCAAATACCACAGGGGTCGGAGGGAAAAGAGAGCACAGGACATACAGAAGAAGTATGGTAACTGTAGAGATGCGGTGTTCGTGGACGCGGCCAGATACGCACGCAGGCGCGGCTTCGTGGCCGCAGTAATAGATCATGAGAACGCTTGCAAGAGAAGCGTCACGGTACGCACTGAGCACGTGGAGACAGCGGAGGAAGTGGCTATCGCGCTCGCGGTGGCCACCACGGCGGCCGAAGTGGTAATTAGCGACTCCCAGACCGCAGCCCGCAACTTTGCCAACGGCCGCGTCTCCCCCGAGGCTTTGCGAATTCTTCTTGCGGGCAAAACCGAGAATAGGGACGTTTACATCTTATGGGCACCCGCACACACCACTTCGCTCGCCGGCAATGAGGCGGCGCACGGGGCGGCTCGAGGGCTTACGGATCGAGCCGCCACCGTCAACACCGCCGCCGCCTCGGCCGCGACGTCGGGCGGGGAGTGAGAGTGGGAGGATCGCCTCACTAGTTTTCGAGACATAACACAACATTACAGATTGGCCAGGTGAAAATTTCCGCCACCAAACCAAAAACTGAACAAGAAGCAGGCGGTCGCGTGGCGACAGCTGCAGACCAGAACTTTTCCGAACCCAGCGATCTTGAATCTCTGTTACCCAGAACTTTATTCGGCAAGATGCAAGTTTTGCGAGGCCAGGGCTACCCTGGAACACATGTTATGGGAGTGTGACAGAGGTGGGGTACCAGACGGAGACGAAGCCTCGAACCGAACACGCTGGGAGACTGCACTGCTCAGCTTCGCCCTCGAGGACCAACTCTGGGCCGTCCAGCGGGCCGAGGCAGCCGCCAGAGCTCAAGGGCTCGTGGCCGACGCCTAGGTGGGGATATTAGCCCAAATCCCCGACGAACTCGCCGGACCTCCTTTTATTTAATAAAGTTGCTTTCTCTCTCTCTTTCACGCGATAGCGGTCACGGACACCGGCGGCGGCGGTCAACTATGGCGCCGATATCAGTTGTTGTGATCTCATAACATCTTTCGCGGTAACAAACTTCAGCGCCGACAATGCCCTCTCCACTTTCGCCTACGTGACAGGCGCGCTAAAGTCCAGTAGCGGTAATATAAACATCTCTGGTTGCCACTGTTTTCGTTTTCCGCACAATTGCAACATTTCTTTGGAATTCCTGCCTGAGGTACGCGCTAATATTGTACCCTGAGATATGCTCACATTGCACGAGCTCAGTTGTTCCGGATCGCGAAGTTTTCTCGTGAACCGAAAAACGATTGAAAAAATTTCGGTTTCACACCGGAACGAGAGAATGTATAAAGCTTCGGTTACGTTTTCTTTCCGGTCAAAAATATCGGTTTTTTTTTTTCGGTTTTCGTTTTCGGTTTTCGTTCCGTTCCGGCACCCTGCTTACTGGAGGACTGCGAGTGTCGATATTAGACAGTTATAGTTTAGCGGGTTTAACGGAATAGCGGGCTTACCGGAATAGCGGGATCGAAATGCGCATGCGCAGTACCGTAAACGACCCGTAACGTTTACCGTACGCACGCTATTTTTCAGATTTAGCGTTACCGTGCTTGCTTGGTTAACGTAGTGTACGTAAAACATGGCGGCGGTTTTCGACGCCCGCTTCGAACTGAATTTAGCGTTGATGTGCACGGATCCACTTCTTTCGTAGCAAACGGCTGTGCGAAATGGCTTCCCTTGCCTTCAGGTAGCTTCGACGACACGGTATTACGGATAACTTAGCGTAGTTTTTGAGATCGCTTCCCATTTCGAACGTCCCTAGGCCTATCTAGAAGATCGGTGTAAACAAGTCTGCAACATGAAAATTTTCGCTTTTGGCGCTTAGTTCATGTTTATTTACTTTTATTTTCACTAAAAAGGAGTAATATTGCTGCGTGCGGGGATACAGGCAAGCATTCTGGGTTTTGTTCTTTTCACTTTTTTTAACGCATTCACCCTTCGCTAGGTGGCGCCACCGTCCCGGCTTGGGCACGTAAACGCTATCCCGCTAAACTAAAACACGCTTTCCGCAACCAACGTTTGCGGCACGGTAACGCTATTCCCTTAACCGCCGCTATCACGCTAACGGTAAACTATAACTGTCTATTGTCCATTGCGTACAAGGGAAACAAGGCACGATACTCAAAGCGCCGATATAAAACATACAAGCAATCATCAGGCAGCCTTACATAGCCGTGAAATAGCTCAGAATCAGCCACAGCACCCAAATACCTCACGGTGATTGCATGTTCTTCTCCGCCCCGCCACGGTGGTCTAGTGGTTATGGCACTCGGCTGCTGACCCGAAGGTCGCGGGATCGAATCCCGGCCGCGGCGGCTGCATTTTCGATGGAGGCGAAAATGTTTGAGGCCCGTGTACTTAGATTTAGGTGCACGTTAATGAACCCCAGGCGGTCGAAATTTCCGGAGCCCTCAACTACGGCGTCTCATAATCATGTCGTGGTTTTGGGATATTAAACCCCAGATATTATTATTATTAGTGATTGCATGTTCTAAACAGCCATGTTGTTCGTAAGAGTGGGCTCATGGAGAGCGATTTCAGAGAGATAAACATCGCGCCCATTCCTGATCCGCCCGTCGCCGTCTCTTGGCTGCCGCTTCTTCGGCCAAGCACGCTGGATCCAATCGCCGCCAGCTTTGTGACTCCCGTGCTTGCAACACCACGAACTGAAGAGAGACCAGCGTCGCCGCGCGAAGCTTTGCGCAACTTAGCGCAAACTTCCCGCGTTTTTTTTTCTGAGGCTGGCTGGCCGCGACTGACGCAGTGCTACATAAGCTCCCCTCATTCTCACCCCCCCCCCCTCATCTTCTTTTTTATCATCTTGTCCCTGACCGAAAAATCCAGAAAGATGTAGACATATCTGATCATCATTAGCTACAAAAGCATCAACAAAGTGAGAAGCTGCGTAAGTTGGCGTGTTGCCTGAAGGACGCGTAGGGGCCCGTTGGCTGATTCGCAGAAGGAAGAATTACGGCGTAGTGGGCACATAACAACTGTACTTGAAGTAAGCGTTCTAGTATAGTGTGAAACGGCCAATGTTTCGCGCCCAGTCGTTCGTTTCCTTACGGCACGGTTGATGCATGCACCGAGAACCATTTCTGTTTCTCAACGTCCTTCGCTTTCTTATCTTGCGCTTGCAATGTTCGAATAGAATACGGCTTTCTAAAACCCCGCTTCGAACACAGGCCACTTAAAATTACCTAGAAAACCGTATTTATTTTTCGACTCAGTATACATACATAGGGGTCTACACAAGTGGTGAATGTGTCGGCCAGCGATGCAGGAGAGTGCGGTTTTTCTTGTGTCTAAAAAGGTTTCACGGCCTAGCACTGCCTCTTCCCGGCACTCACTTCTCGAGAAAGTGGTCTCCTTTTTCTGCTCTTATTTCACTATTTTTTACGCTCCCGCCAACAACGCTGCGCAGTGATTAGTCGTGGGTTTCACAAGGAATCCTCATTCCTATTCTGAAAGCAGTAATACATTCTACTACCTTGTATCGCTCTTGTCCGATAAATAAAAGAAAGGGGGCACATTTTTTAACAGAAATGATAGTGAAAGAGGTCCATGATAAGTTCAGAGCTGAAAGGCTAAAATTACCCAGAGGTGCATGAATAACTCGCGTTCTACAACGACGTAGCTTCATACTATGTTCTGCTAAACTTTATCAGCTAAGGCTTGGAAGTACTTAGATTAAAGGAGCCAGCCCGGCTGGACCGCTATTTTGATTGTAAGTGGTCTAAACGGCAAAATTCATCTTGGAGACAACCACTAGGCGGATGCGTATCTCCGTATAAGTTTTTCCATATTATGAATTGCCACAAGTAACTGTGTGTCACTAGTTCCCCGTATTATTGAGAACTAACAGACAATAATGCCAAGTAAGTACATTATTGTCTTGGCTTTATTGTCTGTTAGTTCTCATTAATATTGTGTCTAGCAAATAAAAACGAGCCCTTAAAAGTGATCTTCTTTCCTCTAGTTCCCTGCATAGTATGATCGTAATCTTTTACTGCCACTATGCCGGTATTTCTATTCCCAGCTTTTTATACGATATAAACTTTTAATTAAAGTCCGCTTTTTTAAAACTTGTCCAGCACTTTTTTCTTCAAAACGCTGGTAGGGATCATGCATCGCCCCTGTTTTATGTAAACCTTTTTTTTTTCGTAAGCGTGGATATTCTTCACCATTTCTTACCAAGTGATCAAGTGCGCAAAATACATTGATATGTGTACAATTTCCTGAAAAGAAACAAACAGGCTAAAATATTTTAAATATATTATACATAAACCCCATGTTCCACTAATCTCGAGTGAGCCAACAAACTTTATGTCGGCTTTATGATCAGTGAATTCAATTTTTTGTCTGTGTTGCTAAATATGGAACATGATATTTAGAAGCACCTGTGATAGAATTTCGCCATTGCAACACGGGCATTTACGTGTATGATTCCAAAAACGAGTCAAAGATTTCAAATTAGCATTTTCTTTAGAGTTTGCCCAAAGGCATACATAGTTAAATATACAGATAGAGGCCGGTTTTTGCTATTTACATCGACAGTGCTCTACCTTGAGGATAAATAAAAAAGATGCCTTTCTTTTGCAACCTACACTGCAAACCGTTTCACACCCTTATAGGTGTATTTGCGATAAAACACCTGTCGTACACCCTTTTTTCTGTCAATATTATCCGAAAGGGTGTAATGTCTTCTTTGCACACCCTTCGCACACCCTTTTTTCATTTTTGGGTGTACAATGGGTGTATGTTCTGTTAAACACCCATGGGTGTTCATTGGATTTTACACCTGTGGGTCAATTCACGCAGTGAATTGATCCATAGGTGTAAACACGTATCGTTGTACTGCTGAATGCAATTAACTGAGACATTGAACACCACGGGCAACGCCTCCTGAAACCACGGGTCACCACCCTGTTCGACAGAGCGTCTTGGCACAGGATACTGTTTCACGAGGCACCTGAGTGTGAAGCTACCTGCTCGTGAATCAGTAATGGTTCACATTGGTCTGCTAAGCTTGCCACTCAATTTTCATTCTTTTAGTTATGCATCACAAGTCTGCTGTAATTGCAAAGACGCATGTATTTTGCCTACTTTATTAGCCAAGTGGTAGTGAAAATAAAATATAGCATTGTCGTGCCTGAGATTCTAAATGCAGTGAGTCAACTGATGTTACTTATTTTGAGCTCACATATATTTAAGCCTTTACATCCAGATTTATTTTTGAGAAATCATTTCCAAAATAATTTCATTTATTGCTTGATTGGATTGACACGTTGAATGAATGCCCGAAATACATTCGGAATAATATATGTATTTGTTTAGCATTCATAAGCATTTGTTCAGTTTAGAGACAGTTGGCTTCACTGCTCTGTGATCATCGCAAATACCTCTCCTAACGCTTAATCGATAGCATACATATACAGTGAAATCTCGTTGACACGATTCTGCATAATACGTTTTTTTAGCCTAATACGTTTTCGTTTTTATTTCCTGCCAACATCCCTTGAAAATAATGCATTTTCATGAGTTTAATACCATCACATTTTTGCCAAAACTGGATAATACGACCGCGAAAGTGGATCTTGACCGATATATCGAGAAATCCTGCGTTTATTCTTCGCTATGACAGCTCGCACCACGTTCCAACAAGCCACGATCTGCGCGTAGCAGAGCCGCTGAGACCACAGCAGCACCAGTTTAGCGGCGAAAAGATCGCTGCTAGGCGATCTTTTCTTTGAGATTACATATATACATATATATTGCCGCTTTGTGAGGGCCTCCCCTCCAGTGAAGGGAGACTTTAAGCCCTGCTTGTAGTCATGCAGCCCTTACTGTGTCGTCGCAATGCTTAGTGCGATTCGAATACACTGTGTAAAGCATAACAAAACATAACACTGCCGCAGAAAGAAAGCTGCGCCCACGCGACCCAACAACGGCCGGGGCGCCACCTCCTCGGCCGGCGCAGCCGCCGCTGCCGCGCGTGCGCAGCGCGTGGAACAGCTCTATCACCACGTGACTTAAGCAACGCGCTCAGAGACGCCGCCGGACTCGACCGTTTTCTGCGTGTGTTGTGCGTCGCCTCCCGATCGGTCGAGTTTTGCGGTCGGTGTTTCGGTTGTTTGAAGTGTGCCCGCGCTGTGTGCTCGTCCTTTACCTTCTGCAAGTGCTGCTTATTACGAAGATGCACTATACTCAAAGGGAGACCTGCAGCTTCATATCGTGGAGCACTCGAACTGAAACGGTATGTACCACTAACACGTTGCTACGGCCAGCGCTTTGTTAACTCCGAGAGCGCGATCTAATGCCGTTAACTAAGCTTTTCTTAACTGGTTGACGATCGGTGAGCATTTGTTAACGTAGCGAGCATATGTGAGTGTATTGTTTCATCGGGATGAAGGCAAAGTTGTGTGACATTAGGCGCGGGCAAGGTTTGCTTTGTTTGGTGTTGAAAGCAGTGTGCGCATGCGCGGCTGTGATTCGGAGGGGGATTTGAATGCAGTTGTGGCGGTGCCCTCCTGTCGGCGGTGGTGTTGGAAGGGGGCCCCGCTCTCGATGAACCACTATTTTGATTTAAGAATAATTGGGTTGTGACGGCGCCTGTTACCTCTAAGCGTCCAGCGTGTCTAAGGCGCGTATGCTTCGGCCTGTTGGTAATCCAAGTGCATTTTTTTTTCTCACAAGAAAAAACAAAACAAAAAAAAAACCAGGACAGAAAGCAACGACGTGGTGTCCGCGTCGTTCTTTTCCGTCCTTGTTCGTTTTGTGCGCTAAAACTACCGTGATGGTCGGGTTGATGCGTGTGGGTCATTTTAACGCAGCATGTTGCTTCGTTTTAGGTACGCCTCGCGAAGCTCGCCTAAGTACTAATACATTCCGTTTCGTTAAATTCGTACCGATGTTTTAATTCATCCGTAACCTAGGTTGCCTGATAATGCCGGCACCCGTGCATGGGGAGCCGTTCGTTAAACTTGACTTGTGTTCGAATGAATTTTTCATGTCTGTGTGGCCGAATCGCCTTACCTACCTGAACTGCGCAAGCGCTAGTTCGAGCGTTCGAGCTTAGACGTGCGCAGGGTTCCCCATCAGGGGGTAGGGGAGTAGGAAGGTTAATCGCCGCCCCCCTCCCCCTGCCTTACTAAAAAGTCAAAGTATGGGGGCAGACTTTGCGCCCCCCCCCCCCTATGTCTGAATTGACCTGGGAGGCGCACCCCCCCCCCCCTTCGTGCGTACGCCTGAGTGCCCGAGCACCATTTATTTTATTCTGTTTGTTTCCATTATGTCTAGCTTTCATTATTTTGTTGTGGTTATTAAGCGTTACATGCGCCTCGTCTCGCTTTGGCGTTGTAACTTCGGTAAATACTTTTACGTGTACAAACATTACAAAACGCAGTTTGTACGACCATCTCCAATGATATTATTTGGTAAAAGACAAGCCTAACGATTTAACATATATTTTAAATTCTCCAATCATCTTCAAGGCTCCAACTTGCAGCCTTGAAGAGAAGTCCTTGTGCATAGTTTTGTTTTATATGCTTTTTATCGATGTGCAGGAATCCTTCATGCCACTAAAGAATGCTCCTTTTTCTTTAAAAATGCGGATGATACTTGTCAAATAGTACTTTCTATTTCCCAAACAAGCTAATTGCACGTAGAAAAGCTGTTAATTCTCTCCAGTTACATATGGGGCATGTTATGAGCTTCATATTTGGATGGTACTATCGTGAGCAATATGAGCTCGAACACGCGAGCGCGTGGCGAACAGCCTTGAACCTTTCGTCGGTTGATTCGTAGCAGCGGCTGTCGGAAACAAAGTGGAAAGGGCGCCGCGCTTCCACTAGCTGTTGACCCTCCCGCTTCGATATTGTTGATGCGAAACAGCATCTTAGAGAGTGTCAGTGGCCGCTAGCGGTGATATGAATTCCCATCAATGCGAACAGCCACATCAGACTAGGTAGCTGCTTAGATATCGGCTGTGACGTAGCCTGCCACGATGCGCAGGCCATGCTTGCGCATCGGTATCTCGGTGGCGTCGGCTGAGGATTTTGCTGCGCCTCATTTATTTAATTTGTTATCATTGCTGGCGGTCATTGACACGCAATCAGCCGACATCTCGCAGCAACGCTAGCAAGGCGGGAGTACCAACAGTCAGCGGAACAGCGCCCCCCCCCCTCTCCCCTCCAGTTTCGGCAGCGCCATCCACGTATCACCCTATCTCAGTTTTAAGGCTATTTTCCACGTGCTCGCATGTTCGAGCTCATATTACTCACGATAGTACACGGCACAGAAACTGTTATTTACTGAAACAAATAATTGAAGTCTGCGTAGTGCTTTCCAGACAAGCTCGCATCTGAATTCGTCGGTGTGCACGCGTTTCGCGGCAGTTGGCGTTTCACTGCGCCTGCGCGAATCCGCGACGATCGACGAGCACAGAAGTCGAGAGAATCCCAACGTGTCGAAGTTACCGATGTGCACAGCAGCGGCTGAGCGACCGGCAAAAGATGGAGGACAGGCCTCCGACGAGAGAAGCGTCGTCGTCGCATGGCATGGCTCGCGGGAGCGCGGTTATCAGTCGTTGCTGCGGCGAAAACAGCGCGGCTATCCAAAGCTCGCTTCGTGTGACGAAGGCCCGAGTTCTTTATTTTTTTAGCGCCATCGAAAGGAAGAAAGGATATTACGGGGGATGCTTAGAACTATTTAAGAATATGAAGCCGAAAGCGATGCAGTAAGAGCACTTTATGAACTCGGATTTCACATGACCGGAAAACAAAATGTCCGAATAAACCGAATGCCGAGATATCGAAAGCATCAACAAAGCAATAAACGAGTCCCTATTACACCAACGCATTTTCATTTTCTGGATGAATACGTAAATCCGGTACTTATTTCGCATAACAGCAGTGTGAAAGCGGCAATTTTCGTAGTTTGCGACATTTTTCTCAATGTGAACACGGCTCAAACTTTTGTCCCATAAGCAGAAACGTGCCCTGAAGCCATACCTGATTACGTACCGCCACCTCCACGCGCAGGTGACGGTAATTTTTTCGCCGCAAAAATGGCTGGCAATTGATCGTTCGTCCATCACAATGTAGAAAATGAGATTTATTCCAGCATGCGGACCGCGGCTGAAGCTCTTCATCTTGAACAGCATCCACGACGTTTGAGTGTTGTGACATTGCACGGGCATTGCCCGAAGTCAAAAAGAAGCTACTGAGTGCCGCATCCGCTGTGGACGAAACCGTGGTCGCCAAAGACACGATCGTGGCGTCCACGCAGTTCTGAAGCCAGGCGCGCTGCCTACGTCCAGAGTCGAAACGAAATTGCTCAGTACCCCATCTGCTGCTGAATAAACCTGGCTCGCTAATGCACCATCATGGATGGCGACTACGCAGTTCTGAAGGCACGCGACGACAACGATACTCTTGCTTGTGGCAGCTCTGACCCCAGTCGCTATCGGCGCGATCACAAAAAGAGTCCAGGCATGCACTACGCGTGCGCCGAGTAAAATCGAAAACGAAACAAGTTTGCCGCAGCTGCTGAAACCTTGGTCGCCAAATCGCGATTGTGGTAAGCTTGTGGATGGAGACCACGCGTTTCTGAAGGCCCGTGGCCGTTTCGGTTGTTCGCGAACGCTCTTTTCGCTCATTTGCGTCTCACATTTGCGGCGCTTCGTGCTTGGCTCGCTCCGAGGATAGTCCGAATTAGCCGGGCTGCGGCCAAATATGACCGAATTAACGAGACCTTGAAGCCATTAAACAAGGGGTCTTAAACACACGGCCTGCGAACGTTTCGCTGGCGGCCAGCGGCTTCACTACGAAAGAGATGTTTGTGACTTTGCTCTATGGTCCGCGTGTTATTTACTCGCCTATCGCGATTAATAACGCTTTGTTCGGGAAGTTTACAAAGGTCGGACAGGTCTCAAGCATTGTTTTTCCTAGAGACACACCATGGGGTCACCATGTGTTAAAACATAACCGCAAAACAAAATCTCTAGATCTGAGAATCGGCGTCCACATTTGCGTCATTCTGGGCATCAGTATCGACATGTTTCTCGAATCCGGACACCAAAAAAATCCTGTTCTGAAATAACCCATATATGATATATGGGAAATGAGCTCTTTGAAATGCCAGCGTGAGGGGACATTTTGTTCATATCACTCCCCACCCCTCCCCCGCTTCACTGTCCCGGGCCTTGCGGGAATGAAGTTGATACCCCTGCAATAACACAGTACATACGTTGACCGCGAGGATAGATCATGTCCGAATTATCCGATTAACAGGTTTGGAAATAAAGAACTTTTATTGTACAGACACGTAAACTTGAAGCAAATTTCGCGGCAGGGGTTTGAACCCTTCGCCCCTTCGCGTCCACGCCAATGGTGCAAGACACTGGCCGCCCCAGCAAGACAAGCACTACCGACGCGGAGGCATTTCCGCCGTCACCCCTAGCTCAGAATGGAACCGGCCGAGCGCGACGCGGGCAACGCGGGCATCGAGCTCGCGAGCCTGTGTGGATCGCGCGTCTCGTCAGGATAGCTGCGTTTGTGCTTTGCCTGAGGCGCCTTCCCATCTCCCCCTCCGCTCGCGGCAAGTGCTGCTTGGTTCCGTTCAACGGCACACAAATTCTGGACTCTCCTGCAAGCCTTTCTCGCAAGGCAAGTATGACGACCTCTTTCATTTTCCGTTGCGTGCCATCGTATACTGGCCCGCATGAATATTATACATGTCGCGGAAAGGCGAAGTGCGCTGCTATTTTGCGTTGCCACTAAACTAGTACACTGTAACTAAACTGTACTACATCTCTCGGTTAACGAAGCCGGTTCGCCATTTCCCGTTGATCTTCATGCAAATCGAATGCAGTATTTTCTTCTAGAAACAGTGGTTCTTTTCTTTGAAGTGAGGGTGACTCCTTCAGAATATGGCTAGTGAGAGTTTTGTAGGCATGCGGCAAGTGAAAAACACTCGGGAGGCTGCATGCGCACAATTCGAAAACTGCCGTGGACCTTTCTAGAAACAAGGGACGTGCCCACTCTGGCAGAGGGGCGGCCGGAAGAGTTTCGGCTGTTCGTCTTGGCTGGAATGTATACAATTTGTGCGTTTTGGTAAGCGAGTTGAGGCATTGAAACTCCAGTTTTTTTATTACCCTGTATAAAACTTTCGTCATAGTACGTAGAAGGGGGAAGGCTTCGTGTTGGGTAAGTCGTCCCTCAGTCAGCTGACGGTGGACGCAAAGCCACCTCCCAGCCGTTTCTCTCGCTCTCCGTGCTCTTGGAAATATTTGGTTATACGCCTACTTAAACGCCTGCCGCGTTATTCTAGCCTTTTTAAGCGAAGCTCGCTCTAACCATTACGGTGGCGGCGTCGTACGCGAAAAAATCAAAGCGCCTTTCTTAAAGAAAGATGGTTGAACGCGAAGCTTTCACCCATGCAAACTGAATCGAAGTAAGTGTCCAAAGCCAACGACCACGCAACACATCCAAGAAACGCTGACCGACCCGATGCGATGAATATATTGATTTGAATGGCTGTTTAGGATTGTATTTTCTGAACTTTGCAGTTGAATGAAGAGATATTTCTTTAAGCTTCATAGCCTTTATTATGGATCACGTAGCCGTTGGTTACACGCGCTCACTCACACTATCACGGACGTCTACACACTTGCGCAGTATTGTCTTGTGATCGCTGTGGTAGACGGCCAGAAGGTCTCCGTAACGTGGCACAGCTTGCTTCCAAACGTGATATCAATGCAGGAATGGTGTTGCATCGCGGGTCTCTGCAGCGTTAGTTTCAACGAGTAGCGATCTAACATGGTCTAGCTGCGGGCAAGATCGCGCTTGCGTTCGCGTACGGCAGCCTCTTGTTATGCCGTGCGCTGCACCCGCGCTCTACCAGTGGTGACGGCCGGGAATACATTGCGTGACTCCCGTAATGCAGTGCAGATTCATACACTTCGTGGCGTTGCAGTTCCCATAGTTCTTATCGGTACAACTGCGAATGTAAGCTGTAGTGTTCTGCGATGTCGTGCCCCATTTTGTTGTGCGCGCAGATAGTGCAGTTCTGTAAGTTGGCGTTCCTGCAGTGCATATGCGGCACTCACGGACGAACCAGTGAGCGTACAGAAATGTGGCGGTGGAATGGTTCGTCAGTCACATGCGTATATTGTATGCGCCGTTTTCAATAATTTATGCTCTTTCGATCGTGGGCTTGTCGGCGATCAGCCGTTTCTGACCTGACAATCTTATCTTTTTGTCGAGGCGACTTGTCAACATCAGGTCGCCACATTGCATTGTTGCCTGGATATGAACGCGTAGCCGTCGTTGTTGCCTGTAGCAACTGAAGTGTTGCGCTGCTAGGCACGCGTATGAATGTTCAATTCCCGGCATGAAGGGAGGGAGCATGGGGATCACCCTTGAAACGCACTCGCAACTACGCTCTTGAAGCTAGCCCTAGCACAATACCTAGGAAGAGTGCATAAAAGCTACTCCTTGGTGATATGGTGGTGAGTGAGTGCGTGCCGCAACTTGCAACGTGTTAGTGAAAGCGCATGTCCCCATCAGTCGAGTGCTTCTGTGCCTGCCTAAATATCTCTTTTTGCCTGTTGTGGTCGTGTTTTCTAATATTCATAATATGAATGAATAAGGATGGAGCAGCGGAGCTGAGGGGAATTCCATGCACCACATGACTGAATTTTCCAACGTGTGGCGAGTTACTGGACAGCCTAACGAGGGAACATTCTCCTCGATTTTTGCTTAGTGGCTCATTTTTGTTTATCACAGACAAGATAAAACGTAGCAACGCATACATTTCCTAAAATATTTTTCTTTAGCTTAAACGGATACTGAAGTTGAAAAAAATAATAAAAAAGAAACATCGAAATTCTTTTGAGAACATGGCACTATTCCGATAAACAGTTTATTTCACGTACTTTCGAGGCGTGGCCTGTATTCCTGGTGGATTGGGTGTGCGCGGAGGCTGTACGCCAGCGCGCGCGGAGTGGCGCATCGACGGCCGTGACATCAAGCGTCCTCGCAGCGGAAGCAGGTCACGCGTTTTCATGTCCTGCTACTTCCCTTTCTCCACCTCTCCTTTATATCCCACTCTCCACTTTCCACAAAGGAACTGATAGATGCCACACCCGGGAGCATTGTTCGCTGCGGGTGCCGTTCGTACTGGTTTTAGGAACCGTAATGAGAGCGGAGCGGGTTGAAAGAAGCGGACGATGGCTGGCATGGCTGGCGCGCCGATTTCCACTAAAGTTAAACGTCACCTTCCCTAGTTCACGGCACGGCCGACAGACGCGGCAGTTTGTGAAAAACGCATTAAATTCATTATTTTGGTCCAGTTTATGCCTGTAAGCAACGTTGTGTTAACCAATTTAGCACCCAAGGTTTCAGTTGGGCTGAAAATCACGGCGGCAAATGTTTTGTTCAATATCCTTCAAGTATTGGCTTACTGATGTCGAACTGTGATAGGTGATTTATGTGCTATTTTATTACAGGGATCCAGCCATGGCCAAACCAAAGACACGGACGTCTCAAGAGGCCTCCAGCCCCGTCCAAGAATCTTCAAGGAAAATCTGCGTTAAGACGAGGCAAGATTCCGCCGCATCGACAGCAGCCAAAAGGTTAGTAATGTGAGCGCTTCACACGTTTCTGAAATGTTAAAAGAAATTTCCTAGTGCTCGTTTTTCAGTCCAGTGTATTTTCATTTATAAACATTGCTGCTTTCTATCGCGCATTCGTTGTTCGTGTTTTGCTAAACTTCATGTTAGCATGAACAATCGCAGTTTAATAATGTACAACGTAATACACATTGCAGAAGTTGCGAGGTTATTATATATGATGTCTTTTTTTTTGTTACGAGAGTAATACCTGAATAAGCTAACCTGTACATAGAATCGCTTATGTGTTTCGAGCCGTACCCGATCCGAAAACCGTGCCCGAACCAGAGTTTTAGCCGTTGCTCAAGTGCAACCAATATTCTCGGAATGGGCCTAAACCCAAACTCATCCTGAACCGAAAAGGAGAATAACCGGTTCAGCTTAGAAATGGTGCAAGCACATAGAGCAAGAACGGGAACACAACATTCTTCGTCGGCTTCTCCCACTGGCAAATCGTGACGGCTGACCAGTACAGTAGTCCACGTGAATGGCAGTGCACCGTAGATATGGACTGAAAGCTATGCGGATATGTATACACCTAGACACTTCCACTTCTGAACTAAGCCATACCACTATATAGATTCGCGCAGCCGCTAGACATTGTTCGAAGAAGCTTCGCATAATCTCCGGGTTCCCAGTCAGGCGGTTAGCTCAAAAGGGAGGATTGAAGTTCTTCATGCGAAGAACGCATCGCGGCTTTGAAGATATAGAGAAAGCGGCCTCTAGTGATTATTGTGGCGTAATGAAATTCAACCAAATTCAGCGGAGAAAACAAACCGAAGCACCGATGAGTGCAAGAGCAGGGAACCAGAATGGCGTCACTGTTCAAGGCAACAATTACAGAGGCCTCTGGACGTCTGAGAAGAATATGGCAGTTGCACTCCTCTACGTTTCGGTTTCGCTGCTGAATTTGGGTGAATTTCGTTTCATGCAATTATTACTGGAGGCCGCATTTTCGCAATCTCAAAGCTGCAACGAGTTCTTCGCATGAAGGACTTCAATTCTCTCATTTGATATAGCCGCCTAACTCAAATAAATAAAAGCCAACTAATAACGCTTTCCAAATTACTGTCCAAAATTATGTCTTTAGAAGTCTTGAGATGACTGCGGCTGCAGAAGTAATTGGGCAGGCATCAAACAAATATCGCATTTCCCTGATTTTGTGGATTTTGGACACATTTCTTGAAAAAAACTCGCTATGTATGTCCTACTTGTTATACCCACAAATAATGAATTCCAGGAAGCTATAAGGACTATCAGTTGAACTGTTTTTAGGTGGGCTGAGACCTTGAAAGTGACTTTAAAAATTTCCCTGTACATACGTGGTAATGAAAACTATGGCTATAAAATCTGCAATGTGTATAAAGGTAGACGCAGGTCGCAGTGGAGCTCAAAATTAGTTTCAAGTTGTATTTAGTGCTTTTTTATTTTAATTTTTTTTTCAGTTTTCGACATACGTATCTTTTGTTAAGATCTGCTATTAGCAGAGCATTGCAAATTTGCGCAAAGGTAGCTAGTAACGCGTTACAGAAGGGAACTAAAATTGTGAGCGGGCAAGAAAAAATAGATTTGTTATTTTTTTGTTACGTTTGTCGATGTACGAAATTGCCGCCTATCAATGGTGTCTGTTTATACTAAAAAAATACAAATGCACCTAGGCTACTTATTCTAGTTCCAGTTATGTGAGCACCACTAATTAACACACGTGAGAATTTTCAGTTGCTTATGTCTCATAGCTCCCGAGCAAAAGATACACAAACTCCAAAGATGTTGTTTTGAGAAAACGCAGAAATTACGTATGGATACGCGCGCATTTCCTGGCTACGCGTCAAAGAAAAAGGACCAAAAATTATTTTTGAAGCCAAGTGGGATATAATTTCTGAAAGATTAATAAATTCTCTATCAGGTGATTGCAAAATCCCCAAATTGATTCTTTTTTTGACCAAACGAAGTCTCACCCTACCCTAAGTGTATCGTAGTAATTGTGACGTAGATGTGAACAAAGTAAAGCGGACGAAAAGACAATTTCCCCGCCGGCAGGTGCGGTCGCTGCCAGAGTCGATTTTTCTTTTCGTCCAATTTTTCCACATATACATCACATTTACTACGATGCACTCAAAACAGTTCAGTTGACGACTTCTCTGCCTTCCTTGGCTGCATTATCTGTGCGTCTTCAACCGTGTTTTATCAATAGGGAAACGAGCACCTAAGATTCCCTTATACTTGATAAACTCTAATGTAACTTACATCACAACCATTACGTTGTGACATGCGCATACCACGATCATAATATCTTCTTTCTCCTTTCCTGCCCTCTTCCTCCTAGGGCCTTTCTGCCTTGAATCCCTTTCCCCTATACGAGCCGCATGTAGGTGCCTTTACATACGCCCGCAGAATTCTCTATTTTTTCATTAAAGAGCTTTCTCTCTCTCTTACCCTTTCAGTAGGCGGGATCCGAACCCGCAACCTTCGAAGTACGCATCCGATGCTCTACCGTTGAGCTGTGACTGAAGGCGCTTCCCCGTCACCTTAATTCATTTCCGTTTTCATCGGGATGACTAACCAGCGTCAAAGACGAAAAAAATTCCCCTCCTTTCGTTCTAAGATCTCTCTGTAATTCTCAATGTATCAATCAGAACTTGTGGCATTAGACCGCGGAGTGCTCAGTATAAGGAAACTTCTGGGCCCGTACGTTGCCTACGATAGCCTTACATGCGCTTGTAATAATAATAATAATAATATCTGGGGTTTAACGTCCCAAAACCACGATATGATTATGAGAGACGCCGTAGTGGAGGGCTCCGGAAATTTCGACCACCTGGGGTTCTTTAACGTGCACCTAAATCTAAGTACACGGGCCTCAGACATTTTCGCCTCCATCGAAAATGCAGCCGCCGCGGCCGGGATTCGATCCCGCGACCTCCGGGTCAGCAGTCGAGCGCCATAACCACTAGACCACCGTGGCGGGGCTTACATGCGCTTGTAAAGCGTTAAAACGTTTCTTGATGGCTGTGGCATTGTTCGAAATGACTGATGCATTTTATGGTCACTTAGTATCATAGGTCGGCAAACTCACTCATGAGTCGACTCATTCAGACTCACTCAGACTCAGATCGGACCGTGAATCCGAGTCTGAGTGAGTCCGGCTGAGTAATATTTTGGCGAGTTTGAGTCGGAGTGAGTCCGGTTGAAGAAAATATTTGTGAGTCTGAGTCAGAGTGAGTCCACTTGAGTAAAATATTGCTGAGTCTCAGTCCGAGTGAGCCTTAAGCTCAACATATATTTCTTGAGTGAGTCCGAGTGAGCTCCACCTTTTGTTGCCAACTTACGGTCCTATCTACTCATCTTCAGCATTACTATCAACCTTATATCGGCTTACGTTTTTACTCGAGTCTATCACACATATCTCAGCACATTAACATTCATGCCCCACCTCAATATTTATTGATCAGAGGCGCGGGTTAGGGGAAGGGGTGGCATGGCCTCCCCCGCAAACCCTTTTATGGGAAGTTCTTGATAAAACTACGTTGTGTGAGTCGCGTATTTCATAAAATGTCCTTACTGGATTGATATATGGTAATGATTATATATGATGTATGATGATAACTCGTATTTGATGGTGCAAGGTCAAAAGGCGTATCGTAGATCACCGATTATGTGAGTATTGGCGTTAAAGAGGATTGACACCGTGATCGAAAAGCTAATTTTACGCCAACGGACTTATGAGTCAACTCACTCAGGCTCACTCAGACTCAGGTGAAGCCGTGAGTCTGAGTCTGAGTGAATCCGGCGGAGTAATATGTTTTGAGTTTGAGTCTGAGTGAGTCCGGTTGAGCTAAGTTTAGTGAGTCTGAGTCTGAGTGAGTCCGGCTAAGGAACATTTTGGTGAGTCTGAGTCCGAGTGAGCCCTCAGAGCAAAATACATTTCTTGAGTGAGTCCGAGGGAGCTCCAATTTTTTTGCCGAGCTATGCTTAGTATGTGTATGTCCTACTTATTAAGTAGAACCTCGGTGATACAAATCATAAGGGGGAGCGAAAATACTCGTATCACACGAAATTTCGTATCAACAAAAAACTGGTAAAATCTGTTTTCAGACCACGATATACGCACCAAACATTTATTTCCGTTGAAATAACTCGTGTATGTTTTCATGGAAAACACGCGAACGGACCACAAAGGGATGGTGCAGCTGCTGCCGCGAACGCGCGCCTGAAATCTTCGCGTGATGGGACCCGAAAACAATAGTGCCATAGTCCGCTCCACCACCGTCATAAACAAAGAACCACAGGAACGCCGCGTGCCTTTTGACGACATCATATTCTTTAATCGACCGCTGCGTCTAGCGTCACTATCGATGACTGTGTCGACATCGACCGTGGTTTCGTGCACTGTGGTCGCGGCAAACGGTAGTTTTCGTTTTCAATCCGTGTTCGAGGGCCGCGCACGTGCCTTCAGAACTACTTCGTTGCTATCTATGATCGCGTCTACCGCGGTTTTGTCCGCCGAGGTTGCGGCAAGCAGCGTCGCTTTGACTCTGTGAACGTCGGATGCGCTTGTATGTTCGTAGTTTCGTCGCCACCATAGGCGATCACGTCGATAGCGACCACGGTACCGTCCACAGCGGTTGTGGCAACAAACGATAGCCATTGTTCTGACAGAGTGTGCGCTCGCTCTTCTCGATCGTTCCTCGACGGTTTCGGTGCCAAAGTTCGTATGGCCCGTCGCGACGCGGAAAAGTGTTGGGAACATCCGAATTTTGGCTCATTGGACACAATGGAATTCGGCCGGAAATTTCAAGAATTCGCATCAGCCGGGTTCGTATCACCGAGATTCTGCTTACATGTATGTCCTATATACATTTCTTTTACGTTATTACGCCGTTCATTGACATGTGTGTTTTATGTTGTTCCATCTACTGTTTGTACGTTTATTTGTTGTCTTGTATGCTCGATCCGTTTAAGAGCTAACCCTTTCAGTCACGAATTATGATGCACTGTCTGCAAATGCATCAAATTTCCACGGCATGATTTCAAGGCACTCAGTATTACATTCCAAGAAATAAAATGAAGGAATGTGTTGTTTTGTGTGAGTTACAGTAAATTATGCTAATTAGCGTGTAATTAAATATCTAATTATTCCGCAATCAGTCACCTTCAATCCATGCATAAAAGGAATCAACTATTAGGCCCGAAATGCATGCACAGTTTGTGTTTTGGTTCTATGCTTGTCGAGCGAAGAAAAAAAATAGTCTTGACGTTGGTCCTGGAACGTCGCACGTCGAACGATCTTCGAACATGGTAGTGTCTCTAGCAAAGCGATCACCTGCAGTAATATACAGCATAATGAAAACAAATAAGCGCTAGTTGTCCACTCAGGAGGCCTGCACGAATGTGCACACTAGTTTCAGGTCATTTAAAGAAACACGCGCTGCGTGTTGAGACTTCAAAGTTGATGTGTACACTTGTACACACCGTGACTGAAAGGGCTAAGAAAGTAGCCGACACCTATTGTCCACCAAGATCTCCTCCACATCATATGAATAAAAACATTTCTTTCAATTGCAGATCCCCTGAAGTCAATGTCTCCCAACAAGAGAGAGACGGCATGCCTACGGCCACGATGTCCTTGCAGTGCGGAGTATGTGACAAAGTTTTCAACCGCAGGGCGGAACTGCGAACACACTTGTTCGCTCATGCAGGCGAGAAAACAGTACGCCTACGACGTGTGCGGCAGGAAATACACAGAAAAGAAGAACCTCGTGATCCACAGTCGCTCGCACACGGGCGAGAGGCCCTTCGAGTGTTCGTCGTGCCGGCCACGTTCACCAGCAGCGAACGTCGGAAAAGACACATGTTGACTCACACTGGGGAACGACCGCACGAGTGCAACGAGTGCGGACGGAGATTCGCCACGACATCAAGCCTCGCGCGCCACGTACCGGTTCATTCGGGCAAGAAGGCGTTCGCCTGCCACGTCTGCGGCCGAAAATTTTCCCAGAGGGCACACTCCAGCGCCACGCCCGTACGCACACTGGCGAGAAGCCCTACGTGTGCCACCTCTGTCCCACCACGTTCGCACTCTTGAGCACGCTGAAAGGGCACGTCGCACGCCACACCGGCGAGCGACCTCACAAGTGCAACATATGCGGCAGAGTTTCGGATCAAGCTGCAACCTTTCCAGATATATGATCGTTCACTCGGGCGTGAAGAAGTTCAGCTGTGAATTTTGTAGCCGCAAACTTAGTTCTAAACAGCACTGACAGGGCACACCCGCGCGCATACGGGCGAGAAGCCGTATCTCTGCCACCTTTGTCCTGCTACATTCGCGGACAGTAGCAACCTGAAGAGGCATGTTCTGACCACACCGGCGAGCGACCTCATGGGTGCGACGTATGCGGGAAGAGATTTTCCCGAAGAGGGAAACTTTCGCGCCATAAGCGCACTCACTCAGCGAGTCGCTAAGCCTGAGTGCCAGTTCTGTAGCGGTACATTTTACGGAAAGGTATACCCCAATGCCGCCATGACCTGCAGCTCGAACGGGAGGATATTTTGAGACCGTTGTAGTCAAAATGATATTTGACATTCTTTTCTGTATTTATATTTTCGTTCAGTATAGATACAATCCGTTTCATGCATGTAACACGTATAACATTGCTGTTGTATTATCATAAACACGTTTCTTTTCTCTGTGTCTAACTTTTATTTCATCTCTTGTTTTCTTCAAGTGTACTTATAGAGTATCTGCATTGGTAACATAATCTGTTCACGTAATTGCATATTTATTGAGACTCCCTGCTAGCCAATGGCTATGGATCTCGCCAGTGTTCTCCATATTCGTGTACAATCAGAACTTGAAATAAAGATGATCACGATATTCCGATAGTGAAAACGGTACATACAGCGAGCATCACGAATTAATAACCTGCAGATTTCTTGCTTGAAAAGTGCACAATTGTTGAGTACTACTGGTTGCGATATATGGGACAGCAACATACGGGTAAATATTCGCAAGGGAAACGTTAAGCAATATGTAATGAACCATGGAACGAAACAAGTTTGGCATAAAGTTAAGGAGCCCTGAGAGGGTATTGACAGTTTTGTGCAAACTCGTTGCGCTGGTAGCAATAGCTTGCGTGGATCGAAGTATAACTTGCTTGCGCTGTAAACATATATGTACAAAATCATTTAGATATCTTGCACGCAAGCTTACGTGCGCCATCTGTAAAATCGGCGTCGTGGAGTGCGTCCCTATGTGTCCACGCAAAGCAATGCCATCTATAGCACTGTTAGCCAGGTCCGACTTAAAACAATGTATTTAACCGGGAGAATAGGTCAAGTTTTCGACGCTTATAAATGAGTCGCTGTAAGTGGCCTAATCCTACGCAGCCCAACATTAAGCGGCCTATTTTATAAGGCGTTTGTATATGCGGATTATGCATATAAAGGCCAAAACTATGCGTCCCATGCACGTGCGGCTCTTCTATATTCGGCCTATTGTCAAGAAGTAGTTTTTCTTGCTTTGCAAGGCCGCTTACAATGGGCCGCATACCGACAATCTCGTTTTGCGGGACACTAGATCAAATTTGTCCGGCCTATTTGGCGGTGCATTTCGCAATCTTTTTAATGAAAAAGAAATTATTATACTCTTTTTTTATTTGGATTTGCTTGCTTTTTTTTCTTTTGCTTGTTTTTAGCCTTTTACCTCATGAGCATGCATATACACCTCAGAGTCAGAATTTTATTATTAAAAGTTGAGTGAAGTTACGGGCATTTGGTATACAGGAGGAGGTCCCATAGTCAAGAAACTGCATTGGATCTCCTGGCAATAAACACATCTTAGTAGCAACAGTAGTGAGCGCAGTCATTTAAGCAAAAACATAAAATTCACAGAAAAATAATACAAGTGATTACATAAATAATATGCTTTAACATACCACAGCAAATAAAAATGATAGGAGAGGAGAAAAAAATACAACAGACAGATAATCTATATCCAAAATACACTGAACAACAAAGCACACATACCTTAAATGAAAGAAACAGTTACTCTTCTCGAAACAGTTACTCATCACTAGGACACTTGACAGAGAGGCATGAGTCAAAACACATCAACAATGGGGATTTGAACCCAGGCCAACCGCATGTCAAGCAGACATTGTAACCAGTATTGGCATCGAGGAGTTACGGAGTCGCCGTCTATCGGACGCGCCTCGATTGCGTGCTAGGCAGGATACCGCCGGCGCGCTCCCCATAGGTTTTGCTGTCGGCGCTCTACAAAAACACCTCGCGGAAGCCCTCCAGGGCATTTCTGTAAGTACTTTCGAAAGGAACTGTGTTCTTTACTGTCAAAATAATCATTTTCGACGAACTGAAAGCACAAGATATTCTACAGTCGCTGTCTCTTTGCAGAAAACCGAGCACCCGCTTCACGCTGTCACCACGTTGGAGACCCCTGAACCGGCTTCTTGCGTGAAAGGTAGTCACTCGCTGAGTGCAAACTATGTGAAATATCTCGTTTAACCAAGCGGAGCATAACAGAAAGAAGCCTCAAGCCAGCGATCGCACGGGTTCGCGACGACTGACGGTGCCTCTGCATGTATGAGCGTCTGCATGTATGTTCGTGCTGATGGTTTCGCTTTTGCTACGAGCGCGTTTTGGCACCGCGCTGTGAACTTTAGGCCGCAAAATATGAGAATTTGTGAGTAAACAAACAACTAGTGTTCCGCGGACGCTATCAGAGCAGTTCAAAAACAATTTTCTTACAACTGCGGCTTCGGTGCGCATGGCAACTTTGTGATCTGCCGTCCCGACTTCAGTGTGTTTTTTTTTCTTTTTCGGTCTAAATTCGGGTACGTTTCAATGTCATTTGACAAGTTGTCTCGCACTGCGTATTGATCGGTCTTCTCAGCGGGCAAATGCCGCTGCTTCTGTTCTTTATTCAGCGCATTCGTTTCGTTTGGTGCTCACACAAAGCGTGAGCAAATGCGACGCCTTTTTTAATGCTCCTTAATTATCGTTCCGTTTGCATTCCAGTGAACTTGCCTATCTCTGTCATCAACAAATTCATAGACCAAACCTTCACCACTTCGAGATTGCCGGTGGAAGGAGTAGTCTACGAGACCGAGCATGTAGTAGCATGCGACGCCAAGGAAAGAAAGAAAATACATTAACGTTTGCCGGACTTGTTCTGCAAACGTCGGCTGTGAACTAGGACCCACATGAACTTGAAATAGCGGTGAATAAAATAGAAGGTATTGCAGCAACCAGCAGCCGCAAAACAGGATAGTAATTATTTGGCGTGTACCCCAGCAATTTTGGCAGCAGTGTCGTGTCTAACGCCAACAGGGTGGCATCTTTCCCACTTAAATAAATGAGGCTCCAAGAAAATACATGGGGTTGGCCGGTGGGCCGATCACGGAGGCAATGCAAAATTTATGTAGCTTATGAAGCAATGCATGCCTCATCAAATGGGAAGGTTGCCCGTCGGCGCCCCGCGTCGACGGCGTCAACACGAGTGATGCAAAAAATAATCGTCACGTGATGGTGTCACCTATGACGTCATCATGACGTCACAGATCGCCAAAATATGTAGCGTCATAATGACGTCACATAATATGACGTCACATGACGTTTTCACACGTCATGGTCGCTTTGCATTGCCTCCGTGATCGGTCACGGAGGCAGTGCAAAACAGCGTTAGGTGCAGAACGCTTTTGGAGGAGGGCGCGGGAGAATCAGTACATCGACTGACAAGAAAAAGATGGCTTTCGCCTTCTAGTCATCTTTAACGAATGCATAAGGGACCCTGTGCGTTTTTTAATTCAATGTATCTAAACAATGACCTGAGCATCTGCAGCCGATTTTGTGGACGCTGAGCACGGGGCCGACGATCAAGAGGTCGCGTTGGAGGGATCTGAGATGGCATCGCACGTGGGTAGAAGGTAGCACTTTTAGCATCCTGTGGCAGATAAGCATCATTTGCCGGCGGGAAGCGCGCGCGAGCCATCGTCTCAGTGCACGCTGCCTGCTACTCACCGAACATCGCAGGCCCGACGCAGTAACAAAGGTCTTCGTCGCGGAAGTGCTTGTTGCACACAAGACTCGTAGCGGATGGCTACTTGCCGGTTCTTAGCTTTACAACCCCATGCTTCACGCTGTTTCTTGTCCCGCGGTTACCAGTCCCGCGGTTACCTTCGGAGGCAGCCACTCTATTACAATGGTTTCAATTGAGTAGAAAATGAGAGAAAACTTCCGAATTTGAACAGACCGCAGCGCATGTGGGACTTGAAACTCGTTTTCAAAGAAGGCGGCAGTGCGCCACAAGCAGCCGACGCGGCCGCTGAGACCACGTGATCCTGCCAAGCACGTCACGCCGACGGTGGCGCCGGCGTTTCCAGTGGTGGGCCTCGAGGCCAATACTGTTCTTTCCTTCTAGAAACAGTGGTTATTTTCTGTGAAGTGAGGGTGACTGTTTTTCGAATATCGTTAGTGCGAGTTTTTCAGGCACGCGGCAAGCAAAAAAAAAACACCTTAGGATGCGTCCGTGGAATTCCAAAATCGCAACGGACCTTTCTAGAAAAAAGATGCAACCACTCCGGCATAGGGGTGGCCGGCAAGCCGGAGAGCTGATCGCCGCAGTTTCGGCTTTTCGTCTTAGCCACTCTTGGAACCCTGTCTGAAGCTTTCGTTATAAAGCACGTAGAAGGGGCATGGCTTCGCGTTCGGGATGTCACCCCTCGGTCAGATGACGATGAACGCGCTATGCCGCTTCCCAACGTTTACACTCTTGCTCCCCGGGCTGAGAATTTTTGCTTTTCTCCCATGTCCTCTCGTTTCTTATGCTTTAAAGGCCCGCGCGCTTTTCTAGCCTTTTTGAAGCGATGCTTGTTCTAACAATTGCAGTGACGCCGTCGTGCACGAAAACATGAAACTCCGTTTCATGAAAAAAGATCGCTGAACGAAGACTGCTGAAAGGTCACGCAACGAATCTAAGAAATGCTGAGCGACCGGATGCGGCGCACATTTGTGATTTAATTTCTTGTATTATGTTTATAATTTTCGAACGTTCAACTTGAATGAAGACATTTTGTTACGTTGCGTAGCGTCTATTTTAGATGACGTCGCCGTTCACTAACGCACACACTTTCGCGAACGAATATACACTTTCATGGTCTTGCCTTGTGATCTCTGTATATAGTACGCGGTCAAAGGCTTGCTATCGTAACGCGACACAGCCTACTTGAAAACGTGTGACCAATGCAGGGACGGTGTTGCATCGTGTGTCCTGTGTAGCGTGATTTTTAACGAGTAGCGACCTAGCATGGTCTAGCTACGGGAACGATCGCTTCCAGCAGCGCCTTCTGCCGTGCGCTGTACCCGCGCTCTACACTTGGTGACAGCCGAGAATGCATTGCCTGACGCGCGTTTATGCAATGGCAGATATACACAGTTCGTCTGGGTACCGTGGCGTTGCAGTTCCCATTAATTATCATTGGGCCCAGCTGCGAACGTAAACTGGTGTTCTAGGATACATATGATGAGCGTATTGTACATTGTGCGCGCTGATAGTGCCATTGTTTAAGTTGGCTTTCTGACAGTGCGTATTCAGCGCTCACAGACGAATCACTGAGCCATAGAAAGCTTCGCTTTAAAAGCCCGCCGCCGGCGAGCGTACAGACGTGCGGCCCTCAAAGCGTGCGCCGGTCACATGCGTATTTTATGCGCCGTTAAACAGCGCACGTGTTTATCAAAATCATTCATTGTCCGGCGAACGAAAAACTCGGTCGGGTATGCTCCAGAGAAAATTGAGAAACCCCGCTACCGAGTAAAAACGAAATCAGATTTTTTCGCGAGGACGAACTCCGTCGGCGTGAGAAAAGCTATCGTCCATCATGAACGCTGTAACTCGGCCGGCACTCCCTCTTCGTCTTCCTCCTCACCTTCTTCTTGGCTCTCAGAACGAGTTCGCGAATTTGCCCGGCGTGGGATGCAATAACATGGATGGGCAAGAACGAGTACGACCGAGAAGAAGAAACAGAGAAAGACAGAAATAAAGACGTAATATTATACAAAGACATAAAAAGAAATAGAGAGAGGCAGAAATGGAAAAAGAAAGAAAAATAAAGAGAAATAAGAAGGCCGCCCATCTGCGCTCTCCTTCCAGGCTTGCACCATAGGGCGAAACTGCTTTAAGTTTTCAAATAATTCATGATATCCCGAGGGTGGACTTGTAGGCAAGTCAGCCGTTTTTGATGGCAATCTGATCTTTAACGCGAACACCGTTTAGCAAGTCGTTCCTTGTCCGGCGAACCAATATCGTCTCACAAACGGGATCTGCCACAGGAATTGGGTAAATCCCACTACTCCATCACTGGTCCTTGTTATAATGAAGAAGGCAACAGTTACCCATCAAATGGCTACGAACCGACGGCGGATCGGACTACGATGGAAGGCTTACGCCATCGACGACGTCCCGTAGATCTAGACGAGGCGCGAAACGCTTGTTTTCAGCGCGAGGTTCTGTCTCTGCAGTTTGGACATCCGTGTCGTGCCTGTGACTGCCTGTGGTTTAACTCGAACGTCTTTGCGCTGAGGAATCAACGTATAAACATGTAATCACTAAGGTAAAAGTAGCATCGACCTAGAAGCAACCTAGAAACAACCGCATTACCTAGCTTAGGCCTAGAAACAACCTAGATTCAACCAGGTTGGTCTTCATAGTTGTCCAGTTTCGCTGTTTAAAGCCTTGCGCGGCTTAGTGCAAGCTTCGCCAATTTCTTTTTCGAGGCGGCTAGTCATTTCATGTAGCCACATTTTAATTGTTGCCTGGGTTCGACATATCAGCATTGTTATTGCCTGTAGCAAGTGGAGTGTTGCGCTGCTACGTACGGAGATGAGTGTCTAATTCCCGGCATGAAGGGAGGATATGGTGGTCGCGCTTCAAACGCACTTGCAACTAAAATAAACTCTTGTATCTAGGCCTAGCACATTATGCTATGGACAGCCATCAAAACAAATAAGTTGGAGAAGACGACGATGATTTGGAGACTGTTTTTTTGCGACTGCCTTAGAGTGAAGGAATAATCCTGTTAGTATACTTCTGTTATTTGCTGCTGCCTTAGGGTGAAGTGCCCGAGTACTCTTCTGTAATACACTTGTCTACAGCCTCTTGTCTGTGCTCCTTCGCGTAGCAATACCAAGGAAACGTTCGTAAACGAGTCCTTGGTCATATGGGGGTTAGTAAGGGATTGCCACAACTTGCAACGCTTTAGCGAAAGCGCATATCCCCATCAGTCGAGTGCTTCTACCCTGCCAAAATATTTGTGTGTTGCCCGCTGCAGTCGTTTTTGTGTAAAATTCAAAGCATGAATGGCGCAGGATAGAGCTGATGTCATGAGGCTATATACATGGAGCGCGTCAATGACTTGGCTGTCATGGGGCAAACTGCTGGACAGCCTAACGAAGGGAGATTCTACTCTATTTTCCTCATGTGGCTCACTTTGTTTAACACAGACAAGATAAAACGTTTCAAGACATACATTTTCTATAATCTTTTTTTAGTTTAATAGGATAGTGAACCGAACTATGTAACAACAGAAAACATCGAAATTATATAGGAATACGTGGTTGTTCCGATAAACCAGTTTATTTCACATACTTTTTAACCTTGGCTGTATTCTGAAGGATTCTGACGCCCGCGGCGGGCTGCACGCCAGCGCGCGGAGCTGCGAATCCTCGCCTGTGACGTCAAGCGTCCACACAACTGAAGCAGGTTGCGTGTTTACCTGTCCCGCTGCTTCACTTTTCTGCAACTCTCCTTTACATCCCACTTTCCACACGGCAACTGAGATGCCTCACCTGGGAGCATTGTTTGCTGCGGGTGCTGTTCTTACTGGTTCTAGGAACCGTAGTTGGAGCGGAGCGGGTTGAGGGACGCGGCCGACGGCTGGCATGGTTGGCACACCCGTTTCGGTGGAAGTTAATACGTCTACCCCTCTCGTCATGGCGCTGCCGAGAGATTCGTCACTTTCTCTGAAAACGCAAATAAATTCATTGTTTTCATCCAGTTTGCGCCTGAATACAGGCATCTGTCAACCAATAGCAGCACCCAAGCTTTCCAAATGGGCTGGAAATCTTGGCGGTAAAAATGTTGTTCAGTATCGCTTCAAGTCAGAAGGCATACTGATGTCAAGCTATGATAGGTTATTATATGTACAATTTTATTACAGCCATCCAGCCATGGCCAAAGCATGAAACAGACGTCTCAACAGGCCTCCAGTCCTGTTAAAAGCTCTCAAAGAACAATCTGCGAGAATCGAGGCAAGAATCCCCCGCGCAACAGGAGACAGAGGGTTAGATCTATGATTGTCAGACGCTTCTGAAATGCCATAAGATATTTCGTAGTGCTCGTTGTTCAATCCAGGTTATTTTATTTATAAAAATTGCGGCTTTCTATCGCGCACTTTTTCTTTGTGTTTCAATAAACTTCATATTAGCATCAACAACAAAGTCTTATAATGTACAACAGAATACAAATGAATAAGTTCCGAGATCATTATATGGCTACTTAGTTTTTTTTTTTTTACGAGAGCAATACCTTTATGAGCTAACCTTCACCGGCCGTTGCGGAAGTGTGTCGAACTGTGCACAGTCCAAAACCGTGTTTGATCCGGAGTTTTATCCGAACCAGAGACAAACCAATATTCTCAGAACGTTCCGGAATCCGAACTCATCCTGACCCCAAAAAAAGATATAATGGTAAACTGGGATCAGCCTGAAAATTTTTTCAAACATATACAGCGAGGAAGAGGACGACGACATATAGCACGAGTCTTCGTCGGCTTCTCCCACTGGCAAATCATGACGCCTAACGAGTGCAGTATTCTACGTGAATGGCAATGCACTGAAATATGGGGTAAAATATTCGCGGATAAGTACGCCTAGACGTATTCCACTTCTGAACTAAGCCGTACCACAGGCTTTTCGCATCCGAAACCATTGTTCGAAGAGGCTTCGCATGATCTCAGGGCTCCCAATATCTCTCTACTATCTGAGTGTTCACCCTACACCTGAGATACCGTACTGTATGCGAACGTTTGTTTAGGTAATCGTAGCATATGAGCGACTGCGCAAAGACAGAATAATTATTATTAATAATATTAAAAACTGACGATTGAGCGTTCTTGGTCTCCCAAGCACTTCCGGTCGAGCAATTGCTTCCGGTTACCAGAAAATTCAAAAAGTCTTCTAAAATTTAAACTGGTATAAAATCGATGCTTCTTGTTCAAGTAATGTATATCGAATACATCCGATATCTAGCGTTAGTTTACATAATCTAAAAGCCATTTAACTATCAGGATAACTAGTTAAAATATAAGTGATTGAGTTTCCTTGAAAGAGAGACGCTTTTCAAAATGAGCATGCCACATTACAATGAATATTGCTTGTGTTGTACGAATTACAGCCTAATGAGGGAAAAATTCAGTTCTAGTTTTGCTCATTTCGGTTCATTTTTGATCCATAACAGCTGCGATGCAAAGTGTGTCGAAGCACAATTTGCGATAGTCGCTCTTTCTTTAATACGCGTGCTATTTTCAGTCCTCCTACGGTGATTTCTCTACGATGTTCCACACATGAATTTTGTACTACTACCTGCAGGAATCCAGCTGTGACCAAAGCCAAAAGACAGACTTGCCAACCAGCCGAATCCGGCTCCGACCAAGGTTCTCGAGGAACAGGTGGCATGAATAGAAGGCAAGGCTCGGCCGCATTGATAGCGAACAAAGAGTTAGTAATCTGCTTGCATCATGCGTTACTGAAATGTTCTGTGAAGTTTAGTGTGTGCGTCATTGAACCCCGATTCTGTTTTAAATGCGAAGTACTTCATAGCACACTTCCGTGACTTATCTATCTATCTATCTATCTATCTATCTATCTATCTATCTATCTATCTATCTATCTATCTATCTATCTATCTATCTATCTATCTATCTATCTATCTATCTATCTATCTATCTATCTATCTATCTATTCGCCTACGACCTTGTGCTCTCCTAGCCGCTTCGTTTTATTTCCAGATATCGTTGTTCTCTTCCAGATATTTTTTCATTGTTCTACGTTCTCGCGCTCCTATGCATTACGTTAGCAAAAAAGTTGTACTTTAATAATTTCACACACTGCCTAACAAAAAATGCTTGAGTAAAAATTGGTGATTTATTGAATTATTTAAATACTCTCAATATCAAAGCACCAACTTTTCCGGCAGGTTATCACAAGGAGTGTATCGCTCGGTCTTGGTGCGTATGTTGCACCTCTTAAGTGTAATATCCGGGGACTTCTTTCTGCACCGGAACGAAAACTAATGTCAGTTTTGACGGTCTTCGGCGACGCTTCAGACGTGGACATATTGTATACATCCCCAAGCTGACCTGTTTCTTCCATATCCTGTTTCCGTATCCTGTTTCTTCCATATAACCTCGGGTAAGGGGCTCGTCTTCGCTAATTTGACGAAGGATCCCTTTACACGATGTCGGGCAGCTGTGTGTCCTTTAGAGTAGTGTTGTAAAACGTGCCGTTGTCTTCATATATCCGTGATTGCACACAACCATCACGAAAGCGAACACTGTTTGTACAACACTGAATTCAAGCGTATTGCACAATCGGTGACTCGTCTTATCTATCGCTGCCAGTAGGACTTATGCTGCGTTGCCCAACACAATCCTGCATAGAGTCATCTTATAAAAAGTCAGTTTCGCCACAGGGGCGAAGCAATGAATGCGATAGCGAAAAATGGGAATGTCACACGAAGAACGACAAGTAGCTCGATACTTGCAGCCACGCCTCTGAATCACAAAAATACGCACAAGAAATGCGCAGGTATACACAGGACAAGCGTGAAACAACAACTGTCACAGTTGTTACGCCTTCATGCTTGAGCAAACGCGCTCCAAGTGTTTGTTTTTGTTTTAAAAGTGCAGCGTATGAAGTGACCCCTCTGCGTGTCCTGCCGTAGGGGGCGTCTGACGCAGTGTGTCCGGTGTTCTCTTTTTTGTTCGTTCCACATCACGAGGGAGTACAGAATGGGGCCACTTTTTCATTTATTTTTTATTTTTATTTATTTGGAACATTACCCGCAGCGCCATTTAGGCATTATTGCGGGGGGCACAGTCCTTCATAGAATGAATCCGCAGTCTTGCGGTCAACCAATGCGGCTGGTAACATGTTCCATTCGGCAATCGCTTGTGGGAAAAATGAATGTTTAAACAGATCAGTTCTGGGGGGTGTATGACCGTACTTTAAATTTGTGGTCATGACGAGAGGACTGATAATGGTGGCTTTAAGTAATCTGAAGGATTGATCCCTGTTTTCTTGTTATAAATTGAGTAAAATATTTTTAATCTCAGATTACGTCTTCGGTTTTGTAAAGATTGCCAATTAAGATCTCTCTTCATATCTCGTGAGCTTTCAGTTCGGTCATATTTACCCAGAACAAACCTTGCTGCGAGGGACTGAATGCGCTCAAGTGCATGAATGTGTACTTTTTGAAACGGATCCCACACAGGACAGGCGTATTCCAGTATAGGCCTAACATAGGCATGGTATGCAGCCTGTTTAACTTCTGTGGTTACATGTTTAAGATTTCTTTGTAAAAAAACAAGGGCTTTTCCAGCTCTGCTGACCACAGTGGCAGCTTCCAAATTTTTGGCAGTTTCCAAATTTAAAGAAAGTGTAGGAGCTTTGCGGTGATAGAAAACACGCTCAAGCTCCTCCAAGGTATCGTACCACCAGCGGTAAATGATGCATATCAATAGCTCGTTGTTATTTCGCCGGCGCGTGCATGGCGCGTGGTTGAGTTGCCTGAGGCAGCCCACTGGGGAGCGAGGTGTCGCTGGTTTAAATCCGCTGTCAGAAGCTTCGGAATCTTGAGGGGCGAAGCTCCTTAGGGTGTCGGCTTGCACCGTCGTCTGCTGTCGGGACAGTTCATTTGCTTGAGCGCAAGAGAGGGCGCCATGGGCTCTGTGCTCACCGTGTGGCGAGAGAGAGAGAACAAACGGCGCACGTTCACTATGGAAACTCTCTTTCTGCTATGACGCTGAAATATCATCTCGCAGGGAACGAGAATGGGCCCTCGCCCGCGAGAGACAACGCCGACGCAGGCAGCGTCTGCTAGCAAGTTTCATGATTGAAAAAAACCGACTGCTCTCGCTGCACAACCGTTCACCGGCCACCACCTATATATAGGCACTGGATCTTGACCTGCAATGCAGTGCCGGTGGGAGATTTCTCTTGTGCGTAGTTGAACAATAAAGATTCGCAACGTGCAGGTTAACGAAAAGCGAAATGCGGGTCTTTGTGTACATTCTTTCTTCTGTCTCTCATTGCCCATTAGCAGTGATTTTGCTTTTGGAAACACCGGTGAACACTGCATGCTTCGCCCCTCCCTATTTGTTTTCCTGCGCTTTATTTTTCTTTCTGCCTATTCAATATATATACATGTCCGAGATATGACGGCGACAGCAAAAATCTGCCGAGAGTGTCATATAATTGCTTTCCCGATAATAAATTCTGCGGTTTTTACGTGCCAAAGCGAAAAATTGATAGTGAGAAACTCCGTACTGGAGGGCTCAGGAAATTTTGAGTCTGGTGTGCTTTACCGTGCACTGACATAGCCCAATACACGAGACTAGCATTTCGCAGAGCCATCTTGTGTGCCATCCATAGTGTTCGATATCGTAATTGCAGGGTTTTTGCAGCGCGCGAACATAGGAAAAAGGACAGAGTGGACAGAAAGAGCGCTGACTTCCAACTGACTTTATTTTGGGATCAGTTAACCCGCGAGATCATCGAAGCAGAAATAATTCACTCACTAGGTAAAAACTGCGTAAGCTCCCCATCAGTTTCATTATCACAGTTAGACGTGAATACTTGGCCGGGCGTTAAGGCAATGGTGGATCCGTTCCACGTGCTTCGATTACAGTGGCTTTGATTAGGCTGTATGTTTGTTTTTTTATCTTCCTTTTCCTCGCATATATTTTGCCACTTTGCAAAATAAAGTCAGTTGGAAGTCAGCGCTCTTTCTGTCCACTCTGTCCTTTTTCCTATGTTCGCGCAGTGCAAAACCCTGCAATTATGAACACTAACCAACTAGCCCAGGTCTCTACACTTATAAGCTACGTTCGATATCGCTTCTGAATCTTTTAACAATCACTCAAAATGTGCATGTTACAGAACGTCGTTATATCATATGACATGGTTGAATTGCGTTCTTTTTTCTGTTTCGGTATGCCCACTCTAAGGTACGGCTCCTATGCGACTGTATGCGTTAATTTTGAGGGTGACCAGTCTAGCAGCAGAGCACATCTCTTCCCGCCGGCCCTTTACAACCTCTAGTGTGCCCGTCCGCTCCCTTCGAGTTCGTGGGCATAGACTTATACGGACCTCTTCCGCTTACACCCGCCGGTCATCGCTGGATCGTTACTGCCGTAGATCACTTAACTCGCTACGCTGAGACGGCAGCTCTTCCTTCTGGTGCTGCCTCCGAAGTCGCCGACTTTGGCCTGCTTGCCATTATCTTACGCCACGGCGCCCCTCGAGTTCTCCTTAGTGACCGTGGCAAGACGTTTCTTTCTCATGTCCTCGCTGAAGTCCTACAGGCCTCTGACACCATCCATAAGACCACCTCGGCATATCACCCGCAGACAAATGGTCTCATCGAGCGTTTTCACCGAACTTTGTCCGACATGATATCTTGTATGTTCAGCCCGATCACAAGAACTGGTACACAATACTGCCTTTCCTCACGTTTGCCTACAATACGGCCGTACAACGCACTACAAGCTACAGCCAGTTCTTCCTCCTGTATGGCCGTGCACCGTCTTTTGTTCTGGACACCAGCTTCTTCTGCGCGCTCTCTGTCCCATCAGCGTCCCTTCCAGAAGAGTTCGCTGCCCGCGTCGCCCGCTGCCGTGAAATTGCCCGCGCCAACACCTCTGCCATTCAGGCCAAGAGGAAAGTTCGTTGTGATGTGTCACGTAGAGTTGTGTCTTTCCACCCAGGCCACGAAGTGCTCCTCTGGACACCTGTTCGCACACCGGGGCTCTGTGAAAAATTCGAAAAAGTCTATGCCCACGAACTCGAAGGGAGCGGACGGGCACACTAGAGGTTGTAAAGGGCCGGCGGGAAGAGATGTGCTCTGCTGCTAGACTGGTCACCCTCAAAATTAACGCATACAGTCGCATAGGAGCCGTACCTTAGAGTGGGCATACCGAAACAGAAAAAAGAACGCAATTCAACCATGTCATATGATATAACGACGTTCTGTAACATGCACATTTTGAGTGATTGTTAAAAGATTCAGAAGCGATATCGAACGTAGCTTATAAGTGTAGAGACCTGGGCTAGTTGGTTAGTGTTCATAATTGCAGGGTTTTGCACTGCGCGAACATAGGAAAAAGGACAGAGTGGACAGAAAGAGCGCTGACTTCCAACTGACTTTATTTTGCAAAGTGGCAAAATATATGCGAGGAAAAGGAAGATAAAAAAACAAACATACAGCCTAATCAAAGCCACTGTAATCGAAGCACGTGGAACGGATCCACCATTGCCTTAACGCCCGGCCAAGTATTCACGTTCTAACTGTGATAATGAAACTGATGGGGAGCTTACGCAGTTTTTACCTAGTGAGTGAATTATTTCTGCTTCGATGATCTCGCGGGTTAACTGATCCCAAAATAAAGTCAGTTGGAAGTCAGCGCTCTTTCTGTCCACTCTGTCCTTTTTCCTATGTTCGCGCGCTGCAAAACCCTGCAATTACGATATCGAACACTATGGATGGCACACAAGATGGCTCTGCGAAATGCTAGTCTCGTGTATTGGGCTATGTCAGTGCACGGTAAAGCACACCAGACTCAAAATTTCCTGAGCCCTCCAGTACGGAGTTTCTCACTATCAATTTTTCGCTTTGGCACGTAAAAACCGCAGAATTTATTATCGGGAAAGCAATTATATGACACTCTCGGCAGATTTTTGCTGTCGCCGTCATATCTCGGACATGTATATATATTGAATAGGCAGAAAGAAAAATAAAGCGCAGGAAAACAAATAGGGAGGGGCGAAGCATGCAGTGTTCACCGGTGTTTCCAAAAGCAAAATCACTGCTAATGGGCAATGAGAGACAGAAGAAAGAATGTACACAAAGACCCGCATTTCGCTTTTCGTTAACCTGCACGTTGCGAATCTTTATTGTTCAACTACGCACAAGAGAAATCTCCCACCGGCACTGCATTGCAGGTCAAGATCCAGTGCCTATATATAGGTGGTGGCCGGTGAACGGTTGTGCAGCGAGAGCAGTCGGTTTTTTTCAATCATGAAACTTGCTAGCAGACGCTGCCTGCGTCGGCGTTGTCTCTCGCGGGCGAGGGCCCATTCTCGTTCCCTGCGAGATGATATTTCAGCGTTCATAGCAGAAAGAGAGTTTCCATAGTGAACGTGCGCCGTTTGTTCTCTCTCTCTCGCCACACGGTGAGCACAGAGCCCATGGCGCCCTCTCTTGCGCTCAAGCAAATGAACTGTCCCGACAGCAGACGACGGTGCAAGCCGACACCCTAAGGAGCTTCGCCCCTCAAGATTCCGAAGCTTCTGACAGCGGATTTAAACCAGCGACACCTCGCTCCCCAGTGGGCTGCCTCAGGCAACTCAACCACGCGCCATGCACGCGCCGGCGAAATAACAACGAGCTATTGATATGCATCATTTACCGCTGGTGGTACGCATACCTTGGAGGAGCTTGAGCGTGTTTTCTATCACCGCAAAGCTCCTACACTTTCTTTAAATTTGGAAACTGCCAAAAATTTGGAAGCTGCCACTGTGGTCAGCAGAGCTGGAAAAGCCCTTGGTTTTTTACAAAGAAATCTTAAACATGTAACCACAGAAGTTAAACAGGCTGCATACCATGCCTATGTTAGGCCTATACTGGAATACGCCTGTCCTGTGTGGGATCCGTTTCAAAAAGTACACATTCATGCACTTGAGCGCATTCAGTCCCTCGCAGCAAGGTTTGTTCTGGGTAAATATGACCGAACTGAAAGCTCACGAGATATGAAGAGAGATCTTAATTGGCAATCTTTACAAAACCGAAGACGTAATCTGAGATTAAAAATATTTTACTCAATTTATAACAAGAAAACAGGGATCAATCCTTCAGATTACTTAAAGCCAGCCCATTATCAGTCCTCTCGTCATGACCACAAATTTAAAGTACGGTCATACACCCCCAGAACTGATCTGTTTAAACATTCATTTTTCCCACAAGCGATTGCCGAATGGAACATGTTACCAGCCGCATTGGTTGACCGCAAGACTGCGGATTCATTCTATGAAGGACTGTGCCCCCCGCAATAATGCCTAAATGGCGCTGCGGGTAATGTTCCAAATAAATAAAAATAAAAAATAAATGAAAAAGTGGCCCCATTCTGTACTCCCTCGTGATGTGGAACGAACAAAAAAAGAGAACACCGGACACACTGCGTCAGACGCCCCCTACGGCAGGACACGCAGAGGGGTCACTTCATACGCTGCACTTTAAAACAAAAACAAACACTTGGAGCGCGTTGCTCAAGCATGAAGGCGTAACAACTGTGACAGTTGTTGTTTCACGCTTGTCCTGTGTATACCTGCGCATTTCTTGTGCGTATTTTTGTGATTCAGAGGCGTGCTGCAAGTATCGAGCTACTTGTCGTTCTTCGTGTGACATTCCCATTTTTCGCTATCGCATTCATTGCTTCGCCCCTGTGGCGAAACTGACTTTTTATAAGATGACTCTATGCAGGATTGTGTTGGGCAACGCAGCATAAGTCCTACTGGCAGCGATAGATAAGACGAGTCACCGATTGTGCAATACGCTTGAATTCAGTGTTGTACAAACAGTGTTCGCTTTTCTGATGGTTGTGTGCAATCACGGATATATGAAGACAACGGCACGTTTTACAACACTACTCTAAAGGACACACAGCTGCCCGACATCGTGTAAAGGGATCACTTCGTCAAATTAGCGAAGACGAGCCCCTTACCCGAGGTTATATGGAAGGAACAGGATACGGAAACAGGATATGGAAGAAACAGGTCAGCTTGGGGATGTATACAATATGTCCACGTCTGAAGCGTCGCCGAAGACCGTCAAAACTGACATTAGTTTTCGTTCCGGTGCAGAAAGAAGTCCCCGGATATTACACTTAAGAGGTGCAACATACGCACCAAGACCGAGCGATACACTCCTTGTGATAACCTGCCGGGAAAAGTTGGTGCTTTGATATTGAGAGTATTTAAATAATTCAATAAATCACCAATTTTTACTCAAGCATTTTTGTTAGTCAGTGTTGTGAAATTATTAAAGTACAACTTTTTTGCTAACGTAATGCATAGGAGCGCGAGAACGTAGAACAATGAAAAAAATATCTGGAAGAGAACAACGATATCTAGAAATAAAACGAAGCGGCTAGGAGAGCACAAGGTCGTAGGCGAATAGATAGATAGATAGATAGATAGATAGATAGATAGATAGATAGATAGATAGATAGATAGATAGATAGATAGATAGATAAGTCACGGAAGTGTGCTATGAAGTACTTCGCATTTAAAACAGAATCGGGGTTCAATGACGCACACACTAAACTTCACAGAACATTTCAGTAACGCATGATGCAAGCAGATTACTAACTCTTTGTTCGCTATCAATGCGGCCGAGCCTTGCCTTCTATTCATGCCACCTGTTCCTCGAGAACCTTGGTCGGAGCCGGATTCGGCTGGTTGGCAAGTCTGTCTTTTGGCTTTGGTCACAGCTGGATTCCTGCAGGTAGTAGTACAAAATTCATGTGTGGAACATCGTAGAGAAATCACGTAGGAGGACTGAAAATAGCACGCGTATTAAAGAAAGAGCGACTATCGCAAAATTGTGCTTCGACACACTTTGCATCGCAGCTGTTATGGATCAAAAATGAACCGAATGAGCAAAAATAGAACTGAATTTTTCCTCATTAGGCTGTTAATTCGTAAACACAAGCAATATTCATTGTAATGTGGCATGCTCATTTTGAAAAGCGTCTCTCTTTCAAGGAACTCAATCACTTATATTTTAACTAGTTATCCTGATAGTTAAATGGCTTTTATATTATGTAAACTAACGCTAGAATATCGGATGTATTCGATATAATTAACTTGAACAAGAAGCATCGATTTTATACCAGTTTAAATTTTAGAAGACTTTTTGAATTTTCTGGTAACCGGAAGCAATTGCTCGACCGGAAGTGCTTGGGAGACAAGAACGTCAATCGTCAGTTTTTAATATTATTAATAATAATTATTCTGTCTTTGCGCAGTCGCTAATATGCTACGATTACCTAAACAAACGTTCGCATACAGTACGGTTATCTCAGTGTAGGGTGAACACTCAGATAGTAGAGAGATATTGGGAGCCCTGAGATCATGCGAAGCCTCTTCGAACAATGTTTCGGATGCGAAAAGCCTGTGGTACGGCTTAGTTCAGAAGTGGAAACGTCTAGGCGTACTTATCCGCGAATATTTTACCCCATATTTTCAGTGCATTGCCATTCACGTAGAATACTGCACTCGTTAGGCGTCATGATTTGCCAGTGGGAGAAGCCGACGAAGACTCGTGCTATATGTCGTCGTCCTCTTCTCGCTGTATATGTTTGAAAAAATTTTCAGGCTGATCCAGTTACCATTAATATCTTTTTTTGGGGTCAGGATGAGTTCGGATTCCGGAACGTTCTGAGAATATTGGTTTGTCTCTGGTTCCGGATAAAACTCCGGATCAAACACGGTTTTCGGACTGTGCACAGTTCGACACACTTCCGCAACGGCCGGTGAAGGTTAGCTCATAAAGTTATTGCTCTCGTAAAAAAAAAAAACAAGTAGCCATATAATGATCTCGGAACTTATTCAATTTGTATTATGTTGTACATTATAAGAATTTGATTGTTGATGCTAATATGAAGTTTATTGAAACACAAAGAAAAAGTGCGCGATAGAAAGCCGCAATTTTTATAAATAAAAATAACCTGGATTGAACAACGAGCACTACGAAATATCTTATGGCATTTCAGAAGCGTCTGACAATCATAGATTACTAACCCTCTGTCTCCTGTTGCTGCGGGGGATTCTTGCCTCCGATTCTCGCAGATTGTTCTTTGAGAGCTTTTAACAGGACTGGAGGCCTGTTGAGACGTCTGTTTTCTGGCTTTGGCCATGGCTGGATGGCTGTAATAAAATTGTACATAAATAACCTATCATAGCTTGACATCAGTATGCCTTGACTTGAAGCGATACTGAACAAAACTTTTACCGCCAAGATTTCCAGCCCATTTGAAAGCTTGGGTGCTGCTATTGGTTGACAGAGCCTGTATTCAGGCGCAAACTGGATGAAAACAATGAATTTATTGCGTTTTTCAGAAAGTGACGCATCTCTCGGCAGCGCCATGAACGAGAGGGGTAGACGTTTAACTTCCACCGAAACGGGTGTGCCAACCATGCCAGCCGTCGGCCGCGTCCCTCAACCCGCTCCGCTCCAACTACGGTTCCTAGAACCAGTAAGAACAGCACCCGCAGCAAACAATGCTCCCAGGTGAGGCATCTCAGTGCCGTGTGGAAAGTGGGATGTAAAGGAGAGTTGCAGAAAGTGAAGCAGCGGGACAGGTAAACACGCAACCTGCTTCAGTTGTGTGGACGCTTGACGTCACAGGCGAGGATTCGCAGCTCCGCGCGCTGGCGTGCAGCCGCCGCGGGCTCAGAATCCTTCAGAAATACAGCCAAGGTTAAAAAGTATGTGAAATAAACTGTTTATCGGAACAACCACGTATTCCTATATAATTTCGATGTTTTCTGTTGTTACATAGTTCGGTTCACTATCCTATTAAACTAAAAAAAGATTATAGAAAATGTATGTCTTGAAACGTTTTTATCTTGTCTGTGTTAAACAAAAGTGAGCCACATGAGGAAAAATAGAGTAGAATCTCCCTTCGTTAGGCTGTCCAGCAGTTTGCCCCATGACAGCCAAGTCATTGACGCGCTCCATGTATATAGCCTCATGACATCAGCTCTATCCTGCGCCATTCATGCTTTGAATTTTACAAAAAACGACTGCAGCGGGCAACAACAAATATTTTGGCAGGAGTAGAAGCACTCGACTGATGGGGATATGCGCTTTCGCTAAAGCGTTGCAAGTTGTGGCAATCCCTTACTAACCCCCATATGACCAAGGACTCGTTTACGAACGTTTCCTTGGTATTGCTACGCGAAGAGACACAGACAAGAGGCTGTAGACAAGTGTATTAACAGAAGAGTACTCGGGCACTTCACCCTAAGGCAGCAGCAAATAACAGAAGTATACTAACAGGAGATTATTCCTTCACTCTAAGGCAGTCGCAAAAAAACAGTCTCCAAATCATCGTCGTCTTCTCCAACTTATTTGTTTTGATGGCTGTCCATAGCAATAATGTGCTAGGCCTAGATACAAGAGTTTATTTTAGTTGCAAGTGCGTTTGAAGCGCGACCACCATATACTTCCTCCCTTCATGCCGGGAATTAGACACTCATCTCCGTACGTAGCAGCGCAACACTCCACTTGCTACAGGCAATAACAATGCTGATATGTTCGAACCCAGGCAACAATTAAAATGTGGCTACATGAAATGACTAGCCGCCTCGATAAAAAGAAATTGGCGAAGCTTGCACTAAGCCGCGCAAGGTTTTAAACAGCGAAACTGGACAACTATGAAGACCAACCTGGTTGAATCTAGGTTGTTTCTAGGCCTAAGCTAGGTAATGCAGGTTGTTTCTAGGTTGCTTCTAGGTCGATGCTACGTTTTACCTTAGTGATTACATGTTTATACGTTGATTCTCAGCGCAAAGACGTTCGAGTTAAACCACAGGCAGTCACAGGCACGACACGGATGTCCAAACTGCAGAGACAGAACCTCGCGCTGAAAACAAGCGTTCGCGCCTCTCGTAGATCTACGGGACGTCGTCGATGGCGTAAGCCTTCCATCGTAGTCCGTCCGCCGTCGGTTCGTAGCCATTTGATGGGCTAACTGTTGCCTTCTTCATTTATAACAACGGACCAGTGATGAGTAGTGGGATTTACCCAATTCCTGTGGCAGATACCCGTTTGTGATGACGATATTTTGGTTCGCCGGACAAGGAACGACTTGCTAAACGGTTTCGCCGTTAAAAGATCAGATTGCCATCAGAAACGGCTGATTGCCTACAAGTCCACCATCGGGATATCATGAATTATTTGAAAAATTAAAGCAGTTTCGCCCTAGTGGTGCCAAGCCTGGAAGGAGAGCGGAGATGGGCGGCCTTTCTTATTTCTCTTTATTTTTCTTTCTTTTTCCATTTCTGCCTCTCTCTATTTCTTTTTATGTCTTTGTATAATATTACGTCTTTATTTCTGTCTTTCTCTGTTTCTTCTTCTCGGTTCGTACTCGTTCTTGCCCATCCATGTTATTGCATCCCACGCCGGGCAAATTCGCGAACTCGTTCTGAGAGCCAAGAAGAAGGTGAGGAGGAAGACGAAGAGGGAGTGCCGGCCGAGTTACAGCGTTCATGATGACGATAGCTTTTCTCACGCCCGACGGAGTTCGTCCTCGCGAAAAAATCTGATTTCGTTTTTACTCGGTAGCGGGGTTTCTCAATTTTCTCTGGAGCATACCCGACCGAGTTTTTCGTTCGCCGGACAATGAATGATTTGATAAACACGTGCGCTGTTAAACGGCGCATAAAATACGCATGTGACCGGCGCACGCTTTGAGGGCCGCACGTCTGTACGCTCGCCGGCGGCGGGCTTTTAAGCGAAGCTTTCTATGGCTCAGTGATTCGTCTGTGAGCGCTGAATACGCACTGTCAGAAAGCCAACTTAAACAATGGCACTATCAGCGCGCACAATGTACAATACGCTCATCATATGTATCCTAGAACACCAGTTTACGTTCGCAGCTGTGCCCATGATAATAATGGGAACTGCAACGCCACGGTACCCAGACGAACTGTGTATATCTGCATTGCATAACGCGCGTCAGGCAATGCATTCTCGGCTGTCACCAAGTGTAGAGCGCGGGTACAGCGCACGGCAGAAGGCGCTGCTGGAAGCGATCGTTCCCGTAGCTAGACCATGCTAGGTCGCTACTCGTTAAAAATCACGCTACACAGACACACGATGCAACACCGTCCCTGCATTGGTCACACGTTTTCAAGTAGGCTGTGTCGCGTTACGATAGCAAGCCTTTGACCGCGTACTATACTACAGAGATCACAAGGCAAGACCATGAAAGTGTATATTCGTTCGCGAAAGTGTGTGCGTTAGTGAACGGCGACGTCATCTAAAATAGACGCTACGCAACGTAACAAAATGTCTTCATTCAAGTTGAACGTTCGAAAATTATAAACATAATACAAGAAATTAAATCACAAATGTGCGCCGCATCCGGTCGCTCAGCATTTCTTAGATTCGTTGCGTGACCTTTCAGCAGTCTTCGTTCAGCGATCTTTTTTCATGAAACGGAGTTTCATGTTTTCGTGCACGACGGCGTCACTGCAATTGTTAGAACAAGCATCGCTTCAGAAAGGCTAGAAAAGCGCGGCGGGCCTTTAAAGCATAAGAAACGAGAGGACATGGGAGAAAAGCAAAAAATTCTCAGCCCGGGGAGCAAGAGTGTAAACGTTTGGGAAGCGGCATAGCGCGTTCATCGTCATCTGACCGAGGGGTGACATCCCGAACGCGAAGCCATGCCCCTTCTACGTGCTTTATAACGAAAGCTTCAGACAGGGTTCCAAGAGTGGCTAAGACGAAAAGCCGAAACTGCGGCGATCAGCTCTCCGGCTTGCCGGCCACCCCTATGCCGGAGTGGTTGCATCTTTTTTCTAGAAAGGTCCGTTGCGATTTTGGAATTCCACGGACGCATCCTAAGGTGTTTTTTTTTTGCTTGCCGCGTGCCTGAAAAACTCGCACTAACGATATTCGAAAAACAGTCACCCTCACTTCACAGAAAATAACCACTGTTTCTAGAAGGAAAGAACAGTATTGGCCTCGAGGCCCACCACTGGAAACGCCGGCGCCACCGTCGGCGTGACGTGCTTGGCAGGATCACGTGGTCTCAGCGGCCGCGTCGGCTGCTTGTGGCGCACTGCCGCCTTCTTTGAAAACGAGTTTCAAGTCCCACATGCGCTGCGGTCTGTTCAAATTCGGAAGTTTTCTCTCATTTTCTACTCAATTGAAACCATTGTAATAGAGTGGCTGCCTCCGAAGGTAACCGCGGGACTGGTAACCGCGGGACAAGAAACAGCGTGAAGCATGGGTTGTAAAGCTAAGAACCGGCAAGTAGCCATCCGCTACGAGTCTTGTGTGCAACAAGCACTTCCGCGACGAAGACCTTTGTTACTGCGTCGGGCCTGCGATGTTCGGTGAGTAGCAGGCAGCGTGCACTGAGACGATGGCTCGCGCGCGCTTCCCGCCGGCAAATGATGCTTATCTGCCACAGGATGCTAAAAGTGCTACCTTCTACCCACGTGCGATGCCATCTCAGATCCCTCCAACGCGACCTCTTGATCGTCGGCCCCGTGCTCAGCGTCCACAAAATCGGCTGCAGATGCTCAGGTCATTGTTTAGATACATTGAATTAAACAACGCACAGGGTCCCTTATGCATTCGTTAAAGATGACTAGAAGGCGAAAGCCATCTTTTTCTTGTCAGTCGATGTACTGATTCTCCCGCGCCCTCCTCCAAAAGCGTTCTGCACCTAACGCTGTTTTGCACTGCCTCCGTGACCGATCACGGAGGCAATGCAAAGCGACCATGACGTGTGAAAACGTCATGTGACGTCATATTATGTGACGTCATTATGACGCTACATATTTTGGCGATCTGTGACGTCATGATGACGTCATAGGTGACACCATCACGTGACGATTATTTTTTGCATCACTCGTGTTGACGCCGTCGACGCGGGGCGCCGACGGGCAACCTTCCCATTTGATGAGGCATGCATTGCTTCATAAGCTACATAAATTTTGCATTGCCTCCGTGATCGGCCCACCGGCCAACCCCATGTATTTTCTTGGAGCCTCATTTATTTAAGTGGGAAAGATGCCACCCTGTTGGCGTTAGACACGACACTGCTGCCAAAATTGCTGGGGTACACGCCAAATAATTACTATCCTGTTTTGCGGCTGCTGGTTGCTGCAATACCTTCTATTTTATTCACCGCTATTTCAAGTTCATGTGGGTCCTAGTTCACAGCCGACGTTTGCAGAACAAGTCCGGCAAACGTTAATGTATTTTCTTTCTTTTCCTTGGCGTCGCATGCTACTACATGCTCGGTCTCGTAGACTACTCCTTCCACCGGCAATCTCGAAGTGGTGAAGGTTTGGTCTATGAATTTGTTGATGACAGAGATAGGCAAGTTCACTGGAATGCAAACGGAACGATAATTAAGGAGCATTAAAAAAGGCGTCGCATTTGCTCACGCTTTGTGTGAGCACCAAACGAAACGAATGCGCTGAATAAAGAAACAGAAGCAGCGGCATTTGCCCGCTGAGAAGACCGATCAATACGCAGTGCGAGACAACTTGTCAAATGACATTGAAACGTACCCGAATTTAGACCGAAAAAGAAAAAAAACACACTGAAGTCGGGACGGCAGATCACAAAGTTGCCATGCGCACCGAAGCCGCAGTTGTAAGAAATTGTTTTTGAACTGCTCTGATAGCGTCCGCGGAACACTAGTTGTTTGTTTACTCACAAATTCTCATATTTTGCGGCCTAAAGTTCACAGCGCGGTGCCAAAACGCGCTCGTAGCAAAAGCGAAACCATCAGCACGAACATACATGCAGACGCTCATACATGCAGAGGCACCGTCAGTCGTCGCGAACCCGTGCGATCGCTGGCTTGAGGCTTCTTTCTGTTATGCTCCGCTTGGTTATACAGGCAGTCTACTCTAACGAGATATTTCACATAGTTTGCACTCAGCGAGTGACTACCTTTCACGCAAGAAGCCGGTTCAGGGGTCTCCAACGCGGTGACAGCGTGAAGCGGGTGCTCGGTTTTCTGCAAAGAGACAGCGACTGTAGAATATCTTGTGCTTTCAGTTCGTCGAAAATGATTATTTTGACAGTAAAGAACACAGTTCCTTTCGAAAGTACTTACAGAAATGCCCTGGAGGGCTTCCGCGAGGTGTTTTTGTAGAGCGCCGACAGCAAAACCTATGGGGAGCGCGCCGGCGGTATCCTGCCTAGCACGCAATCGAGGCGCGTCCGATAGACGGCGACTCCGTAACTCCTCGATGCCAATACTGGTTACAATGTCTGCTTGACATGCGGTTGGCCTGGGTTCAAATCCCCATTGTTGATGTGTTTTGACTCATGCCTCTCTGTCCAGTGTCCTAGTGATGAGTAACTGTTTCGAGAAGAGTAACTGTTTCTTTCATTTAAGGTATGTGTGCTTTGTTGTTCAGTGTATTTTGGATATAGATTATCTGTCTGTTGTATTTTTTTTCTCCTCTCCTATCATTTTTATTTTGCTGTGGTATGTTAAAAGCATATTATTTTATGTAATCACTTGTATTATTTTTCTGTGAATTTTATGTTTTGCTTAAATGACTGCGCTCACTACTGTTGCTACTAAGATGTGTTTATTGCCAGGAGATCCCAATGCAGTTTCTTGACTATGGGACCTCCTCCTGTATACCAAATGCCCGTAACTTCACTCAACTTTTAATAATAAAAATTCTGACTCTGAGGTGTATATGCATGCTCATGAGGTAAAAGGCTAAAAACAAGCAAAAGAAAAAAAAGCAAGCAAATCCAAATAAAAAAAGAGTATAATAATTTCTTTTTCATTAAAAAGATTGCGAAATGCACCGCCAAATAGGCCGGACAAATTTGATCTAGTGTCCCGCAAAACGAGATTGTCGGTATGCGGCCCATTGTAAGCGGCCTTGCAAAGCAAGAAAAACTACTTCTTGACAATAGGCCGAATATAGAAGAGCCGCACGTGCATGGGACGCATAGTTTTGGCCTTTATATGCATAATCCGCATATACAAACGCCTTATAAAATAGGCCGCTTAATGTTGGGCTGCGTAGGATTAGGCCACTTACAGCGACTCATTTATAAGCGTCGAAAACTTGACCTATTCTCCCGGTTAAATACATTGTTTTAAGTCGGACCTGGCTAACAGTGCTATAGATGGCATTGCTTTGCGTGGACACATAGGGACGCACTCCACGACGCCGATTTTACAGATGGCGCACGTAAGCTTGCGTGCAAGATATCTAAATGATTTTGTACATATATGTTTACAGCGCAAGCAAGTTATACTTCGATCCACGCAAGCTATTGCTACCAGCGCAACGAGTTTGCACAAAACTGTCAATACCCTCTCAGGGCTCCTTTAACTTTATGCCAAACTTGTTTCGTTCCATGGTTCATTACATATTGCTTAACGTTTCCCTTGCGAATATTTACCCGTATGTTGCTGTCCCATATATCGCAACCAGTAGTACTCAACAATTGTGCACTTTTCAAGCAAAGAAATCTGCAGGTTATTAATTCGTGATGCTCGCTGTATGTACCGTTTTCACTATCGGAATATCGTGATCATCTTTTTATTTCAAGTTCTGATTGTACACGAATATGGAGAACACTGGCGAGATCCATAGCCATTGGCTAGCAGGGAGTCTCAATAAATATGCAATTACGTGAACAGATTATGTTACCAATGCAGATACTCTATAAGTACACTTGAAGAAAACAAGAGATGAAATAAAAAGTTAGACACAGAGAAAAGAAACGTATTTATGATAATACAACAGCAATAATATACGTGTTACATGCATGAAACGGATTGTATCTATACTGAACGAAAATATAAATACAGAAAAGAATGTCAAATATCATTTTGACTACAACGGTCTCAAAATATCCTCCCGTTCGAGCTGCAGTCATGGCGGCATTGGGGTATACCTTTCCGTAAAATGTACCGCTACAGAACTGGCACTCAGGCTTAGCGACTCGCTGAGTGAGTGCGCTTATGGCGCGAAAGTTTCCCTCTTCGGGAAAATCTCTTCCCGCATACGTCGCACCCATGAGGTCGCTCGCCGGTGTGGGTCAGAACATGCCTCTTCAGGTTGCTACTGTCCGCGAATGTAGCAGGACAAAGGTGGCAGAGATACGGCTTCTCGCCCGTATGCGCGCGGGTGTGCCCTGTCAGTGCTTGTTTAGAACTAAGTTTGCGGCTACAAAATTCACAGCTGAACTTCTTCACGCCCGAGTGAACGATCATATATCTGGAAAGGTTGCAGCTTGATCCGAAACTCTGCCCGCATATGTTGCACTTGTGAGGTCGCTCGCCGGTGTGGCGTGCGACGTGCCCTTTCAGCGTGCTCAAGAGTGCGAACGTGGTGGGACAGAGGTGGCACACGTAGGGCTTCTCGCCAGTGTGCGTACGGGCGTGGCGCTGGAGTGTGCCCCTCTGGGAAAATTTTCGGCCGCAGACGTGGCAGGCGAACGCCTTCTTGCCCGAATGAACCGGTACGTGGCGCGCGAGGCTTGATGTCGTGGCGAATCTCCGTCCGCACTCGTTGCACTCGTGCGGTCGTTCCCCAGTGTGAGTCAACATGTGTCTTTTCCGACGTTCGCTGCTGGTGAACGTGGCCGGGCACGACGAACACTCGAAGGGCCTCTCGCCCGTGTGCGAGCGACTGTGGATCACGAGGTTCTTCTTTTCTGTGTATTTCCTGCCGCACACGTCGTAGGCGTACTGTTTCTCGCCTGCATGAGCGAACAAGTGTGTTCGCAGTTCCGCCCTGCGGTTGAAAACTTTGTCACATACTCCGCACTGCAAGGACATCGTGGCCGTAGGCATGCCGTCTCTCTCTTGTTGGGAGACATTGACTTCAGGGGATCTGCAATTGAAAGAAATGTTTTTTATTCATATGATGTGGAGGAGATCTTGGTGGACAAATAAGGTGTCGGCTACTTTCTTAGCCCTTTCAGTCACGGTGTGTACAAGTGTACACATCAACTTTGAAGTCTCAACACGCAGCGCGTGTTTCTTTAAATGACCTGAAACATAGTGTGCACATTCGTGCAGGCCTCCTGAGTGGACAACTAGCGCTTATTTGTTTTCATTATGCTGTATATTACTGCAGGTGATCGCTTTGCTAGAGACACTACCATGTTCGAAGATCGTTCGACGTGCGACGTTCCAGGACCAACGTCAAGACTATTTTTTTTCTTCGCTCGACAAGCATAGAACCAAAACACAAACTGTGCATGCATTTCGGGCCTAATAGTTGATTCCTTTTATGCATGGATTGAAGGTGACTGATTGCGGAATAATTAGATATTTAATTACACGCTAATTAGCATAATTTACTGTAACTCACACAAAACAACACATTCCTTCATTTTATTTCTTGGAATGTAATACTGAGTGCCTTGAAATCATGCCGTGGAAATTTGATGCATTTGCAGACAGTGCATCATAATTCGTGACTGAAAGGGTTAGCTCTTAAACGGATCGAGCATACAAGACAACAAATAAACGTACAAACAGTAGATGGAACAACATAAAACACACATGTCAATGAACGGCGTAATAACGTAAAAGAAAATGTATATAGGACATACATGTAAGCAGAATCTCGGTGATACGAACCCGGCTGATGCGAATTCTTGAAATTTCCGGCCGAATTCCATTGTGTCCAATGAGCCAAAATTCGGATGTTCCCAACACTTTTCCGCGTCGCGACGGGCCATACGAACTTTGGCACCGAAACCGTCGAGGAACGATCGAGAAGAGCGAGCGCACACTCTGTCAGAACAATGGCTATCGTTTGTTGCCACAACCGCTGTGGACGGTACCGTGGTCGCTATCGACGTGATCGCCTATGGTGGCGACGAAACTACGAACATACAAGCGCATCCGACGTTCACAGAGTCAAAGCGACGCTGCTTGCCGCAACCTCGGCGGACAAAACCGCGGTAGACGCGATCATAGATAGCAACGAAGTAGTTCTGAAGGCACGTGCGCGGCCCTCGAACACGGATTGAAAACGAAACTACCGTTTGCCGCGACCACAGTGCACGAAACCACGGTCGATGTCGACACAGTCATCGATAGTGACGCTAGACGCAGCGGTCGATTAAAGAATATGATGTCGTCAAAAGGCACGCGGCGTTCCTGTGGTTCTTTGTTTATGACGGTGGTGGAGCGGACTATGGCACTATTGTTTTCGGGTCCCATCACGCGAAGATTTCAGGCGCGCGTTCGCGGCAGCCAGCTGCACCATCCCTTTGTGGTCCGTTCGCGTGTTTTCCATGAAAAACATACACGAGTTATTTCAACGGAAATAAATGTTTGGTGCGTATATCGTGGTCTGAAAACAGATTTTACCAGTTTTTTGTTGATACGAAATTTCGTGTGATACGAGTATTTTCGCTCCCCCTTATGATTTGTATCACCGAGGTTCTACTTAATAAGTAGGACATACACATACTAAGCATAGCTCGGCAAAAAAATTGGAGCTCCCTCGGACTCACTCAAGAAATGTATTTTGCTCTGAGGGCTCACTCGGACTCAGACTCACCAAAATGTTCCTTAGCCGGACTCACTCAGACTCAGACTCACTAAACTTATGCTCAACCGGACTCACTCAGACTCAAACTCAAAACATATTACTCCGCCGGATTCACTCAGACTCAGACTCACGGCTTCACCTGAGTCTGAGTGAGCCTGAGTGAGTTGACTCATAAGTCCGTTGGCGTAAAATTAGCTTTTTCGATCACGGTGTCAATCCTCTTTAACGCCAATACTCACATAATCGGTGATCTACGATACGCCTTTTGACCTTGCACCATCAAATACGAGTTATCATCATACATCATATATAATCATTACCATATATCAATCCAGTAAGGACATTTTTATGAAATACGCGACTCACACAACGTAGTTTTATCAAGAACTTCCCATAAAAGGGTTTGCGGGGGAGGCCATGCCACCCCTTCCCCTAACCCGCGCCTCTGATCAATAAATATTGAGGTGGGGCATGAATGTTAATGTGCTGAGATATGTGTGATAGACTCGAGTAAAAACGTAAGCCGATATAAGGTTGATAGTAATGCTGAAGATGAGTAGATAGGACCGTAAGTTGGCAACAAAAGGTGGAGCTCACTCGGACTCACTCAAGAAATATATGTTGAGCTTAAGGCTCACTCGGACTGAGACTCAGCAATATTTTACTCAAGTGGACTCACTCTGACTCAGACTCACAAATATTTTCTTCAACCGGACTCACTCCGACTCAAACTCGCCAAAATATTACTCAGCCGGACTCACTCAGACTCGGATTCACGGTCCGATCTGAGTCTGAGTGAGTCTGAATGAGTCGACTCATGAGTGAGTTTGCCGACCTATGATACTAAGTGACCATAAAATGCATCAGTCATTTCGAACAATGCCACAGCCATCAAGAAAACGTTTTAACGCTTTACAAGCGCATGTAAGCCCCGCCACGGTGGTCTAGTGGTTATGGCGCTCGACTGCTGACCCGGAGGTCGCGGGATCGAATCCCGGCCGCGGCGGCTGCATTTTCGATGGAGGCGAAAATGTCTGAGGCCCGTGTACTTAGATTTAGGTGCACGTTAAAGAACCCCAGGTGGTCGAAATTTCCGGAGCCCTCCACTACGGCGTCTCTCATAATCATATCGTGGTTTTGGGACGTTAAACCCCAGATATTATTATTATTATTATTACAAGCGCATGTAAGGCTATCGTAGGCAACGTACGGGCCCAGAAGTTTCCTTATACTGAGCACTCCGCGGTCTAATGCCACAAGTTCTGATTGATACATTGAGAATTACAGAGAGATCTTAGAACGAAAGGAGGGGAATTTTTTTCGTCTTTGACGCTGGTTTAGTCATCCCGATGAAAACGGAAATGAATTAAGGTGACGGGGAAGCGCCTTCAGTCACAGCTCAAACGGTAGAGCATCGGATGCGTACTTCGAAGGTTGCGGGTTCGGATCCCGCCTACTGAAAGGGTAAGAGAGAGAGAAAGCTCTTTAATGAAAAAATAGAGAATTCTGCGGGCGTATGTAAAGGCACCTACATGCGGCTCTGTATAGGGGAAAGGGATTCAAGGCAGAAAGGCCCTAGGAGGAAGAGGGCAGGAAAGGAGAAAGAAGATATTATGATCGTGGTATGCGCATGTCACAACGTAATGGTTGTGATGTAAGTTACATTAGAGTTTATCAAGTATAAGGGAATCTTAGGTGCTCGTTTCCCTATTGATAAAACACGGTTGAAGACGCACAGATAATGCAGCCAAGGAAGGCAGAGAAGTCGTCAACTGAACTGTTTTGAGTGCATCGTAGTAAATGTGATGTATATGTGGAAAAATTGGACGAAAGAAAAATCGACTCTGGCAGCGACCGCACCTGCCGGCGGGAAATTGTCTTTTCGTCCGCTTTACTTTGTTCACATCTACGTCACAATTACTACGATACACTTAGGGTAGGGTGAGACTTCGTTTGGTCAAAAAAAGAATCAATTTGGGGATTTTGCAATCACCTGATAGAGAATTTATTAATCTTTCAGAAATTATATCCCACTTGGCTTCAAAAATAATTTTTGGTCCTTTTTTCTTTGACGCGTAGCCAGGAAATGCGCGCGTATCCATACGTAATTTCTGCGTTTTTCTCAAAACAACATCTTTGGAGTTTGTGTATCTTTTTGCTCGGGAGCTATGAGACATAAGCAACTGAAAATTCTCACGTGTGTTAATTAGTGGTGCTCACATAACTGGAACTAGAATAAGTAGCCTAGGTGCATTTGTATTTTTTTAGTATAAACAGACACCATTGATAGGCGGCAATTTTCGTACATCGACAAACGTAACAAAAAAATAACAAATCTATTTTTTCTTGCCCGCTCACAATTTTAGTTCCACTTCTGTAACGCGTTACTAGCTACCTTTGCGCAAATTTGCAATGCTCTGCTAATAGCAGATCTTAACAAAAGATACGTATGTCGAAAAACTGAAAAAAAAATTAAATAAAAAAAGCACTAAATACAACTTGAAACTAATTTTGAGCTCCACTGCGACCTGCGTCTACCTTTATACACATTGCAGATTTTATAGCCATAGTTTTCATTACCACGTATGTACAGGGAAATTTTTAAAGTCACTTTCAAGGTCTCAGCCCACCTAAAAACAGTTCAACTGATAGTCCTTATAGCTTCCTTGAATTCATTATTTGTGGGTATAACAAGTAGGACATACATAGCGAGTTTTTTTCAAGAAATGTGTCCAAAATCCACAAAAATCAGGGAAATGCGATATTTGTTTGATGCCTGCCCAATTACTTCTGCAGCCGCAGTCATCTCAAGACTTCTAAAGACATAATTTTGGACAGTAATTTGGAAAGCGTTATTAGTTGGCTTTTATTTATTTGAGTTAGGCGGCTATATCAAATGAGAGAATTGAAGTCCTTCATGCGAAGAACTCGTTGCAGCTTTGAGATTGCGAAAATGCGGCCTCCAGTAATAATTGCATGAAACGAAATTCACCCAAATTCAGCAGCGAAACCGAAACGTAGAGGAGTGCAACTGCCATATTCTTCTCAGACGTCCAGAGGCCTCTGTAATTGTTGCCTTGAACAGTGACGCCATTCTGGTTCCCTGCTCTTTGCACTCATCGGTGCTTCGGTTTGTTTCTCCGCTGAATTTGGTTGAATTTCATTACGCCACAATAATCACTAGAGGCCGCTTTCTCTATATCTTCAAAGCCGCGATGCGTTCTTCGCATGAAGAACTTCAATCCTCCCTTTTGAGCTAACCGCCTGACTGGGAACCCGGAGATTATGCGAAGCTTCTTCGAACAATGTCTAGCGGCTGCGCGAATCTATATAGTGGTATGGCTTAGTTCAGAAGTGGAAGTGTCTAGGTGTATACATATCCGCATAGCTTTCAGTCCATATCTACGGTGCACTGCCATTCACGTGGACTACTGTACTGGTCAGCCGTCACGATTTGCCAGTGGGAGAAGCCGACGAAGAATGTTGTGTTCCCGTTCTTGCTCTATGTGCTTGCACCATTTCTAAGCTGAACCGGTTATTCTCCTTTTCGGTTCAGGATGAGTTTGGGTTTAGGCCCATTCCGAGAATATTGGTTGCACTTGAGCAACGGCTAAAACTCTGGTTCGGGCACGGTTTTCGGATCGGGTACGGCTCGAAACACATCAGCGATTCTATGTACAGGTTAGCTTATTCAGGTATTACTCTCGTAACAAAAAAAAAAGACATCATATATAATAACCTCGCAACTTCTGCAATGTGTATTACGTTGTACATTATTAAACTGCGATTGTTCATGCTAACATGAAGTTTAGCAAAACACGAACAACGAATGCGCGATAGAAAGCAGCAATGTTTATAAATGAAAAATACACTGGACTGAAAAACGAGCACTAGGAAATTTCTTTTAACATTTCAGAAACGTGTGAAGCGCTCACATTACTAACCTTTTGGCTGCTGTCGATGCGGCGGAATCTTGCCTCGTCTTAACGCAGATTTTCCTTGAAGATTCTTGGACGGGGCTGGAGGCCTCTTGAGACGTCCGTGTCTTTGGTTTGGCCATGGCTGGATCCCTGTAATAAAATAGCACATAAATCACCTATCACAGTTCGACATCAGTAAGCCAATACTTGAAGGATATTGAACAAAACATTTGCCGCCGTGATTTTCAGCCCAATTGAAACCTTGGGTGCTAAAATTGGTTAACACAACGTTGCTTACAGGCATAAACTGGACCAAAATAATGAATTTAATGCGTTTTTCACAAACTGCCGCGTCTGTCGGCCGTGCCGTGAACTAGGGAAGGTGACGTTTAACTTTAGTGGAAATCGGCGCGCCAGCCATGCCAGCCATCGTCCGCTTCTTTCAACCCGCTCCGCTCTCATTACGGTTCCTAAAACCAGTACGAACGGCACCCGCAGCGAACAATGCTCCCGGGTGTGGCATCTATCAGTTCCTTTGTGGAAAGTGGAGAGTGGGATATAAAGGAGAGGTGGAGAAAGGGAAGTAGCAGGACATGAAAACGCGTGACCTGCTTCCGCTGCGAGGACGCTTGATGTCACGGCCGTCGATGCGCCACTCCGCGCGCGCTGGCGTACAGCCTCCGCGCACACCCAATCCACCAGGAATACAGGCCACGCCTCGAAAGTACGTGAAATAAACTGTTTATCGGAATAGTGCCATGTTCTCAAAAGAATTTCGATGTTTCTTTTTTTATTATTTTTTTCAACTTCAGTATCCGTTTAAGCTAAAGAAAAATATTTTAGGAAATGTATGCGTTGCTACGTTTTTATCTTGTCTGTGATAAACAAAAATGAGCCACTAAGCAAAAATCGAGGAGAATGTTCCCTCGTTAGGCTGTCCAGTAACTCGCCACACGTTGGAAAATTCAGTCATGTGGTGCATGGAATTCCCCTCAGCTCCGCTGCTCCATCCTTATTCATTCATATTATGAATATTAGAAAACACGACCACAACAGGCAAAAAGAGATATTTAGGCAGGCACAGAAGCACTCGACTGATGGGGACATGCGCTTTCACTAACACGTTGCAAGTTGCGGCACGCACTCACTCACCACCATATCACCAAGGAGTAGCTTTTATGCACTCTTCCTAGGTATTGTGCTAGGGCTAGCTTCAAGAGCGTAGTTGCGAGTGCGTTTCAAGGGTGATCCCCATGCTCCCTCCCTTCATGCCGGGAATTGAACATTCATACGCGTGCCTAGCAGCGCAACACTTCAGTTGCTACAGGCAACAACGACGGCTACGCGTTCATATCCAGGCAACAATGCAATGTGGCGACCTGATGCTGACAAGTCGCCTCGACAAAAAGATAAGATTGTCAGGTCAGAAACGGCTGATCGCCGACAAGCCCACGATCGAAAGAGCATAAATTATTGAAAACGGCGCATACAAATATACGCATGTGACTGACGAACCATTCCACCGCCACATTTCTGTACGCTCACTGGTTCGTCCGTGAGTGCCGCATATGCACTGCAGGAACGCCAACTTACAGAACTGCACTATCTGCGCGCACAACAAAATGGGGCACGACATCGCAGAACACTACAGCTTACATTCGCAGTTGTACCGATAAGAACTATGGGAACTGCAACGCCACGAAGTGTATGAATCTGCACTGCATTACGGGAGTCACGCAATGTATTCCCGGCCGTCACCACTGGTAGAGCGCGGGTGCAGCGCACGGCATAACAAGAGGCTGCCGTACGCGAACGCAAGCGCGATCTTGCCCGCAGCTAGACCATGTTAGATCGCTACTCGTTGAAACTAACGCTGCAGAGACCCGCGATGCAACACCATTCCTGCATTGATATCACGTTTGCAAGCAAGCTGTGCCACGTTACGGAGACCTTCTGGCCGTCTACCACAGCGATCACAAGACAATACTGCGCAAGTGTGTAGACGTCCGTGATAGTGTGAGTGAGCGCGTGTAACCAACGGCTACGTGATCCATAATAAAGGCTATGAAGCTTAAAGAAATATCTCTTCATTCAACTGCAAAGTTCAGAAAATACAATCCTAAACAGCCATTCAAATCAATATATTCATCGCATCGGGTCGGTCAGCGTTTCTTGGATGTGTTGCGTGGTCGTTGGCTTTGGACACTTACTTCGATTCAGTTTGCATGGGTGAAAGCTTCGCGTTCAACCATCTTTCTTTAAGAAAGGCGCTTTGATTTTTTCGCGTACGACGCCGCCACCGTAATGGTTAGAGCGAGCTTCGCTTAAAAAGGCTAGAATAACGCGGCAGGCGTTTAAGTAGGCGTATAACCAAATATTTCCAAGAGCAGGGAGAGCGAGAGAAACGGCTGGGAGGTGGCTTTGCGTCCACCGTCAGCTGACTGAGGGACGACTTACCCAACACGAAGCCTTCCCTCTTCTACGTACTATGACGAAAGTTTTATACAGGGTAATAAAAAAACTGGAGTTTCAATGCCTCAACTCGCTTACCAAAACGCACAAATTGTATACATTCCAGCCAAGACGAACAGCCGAAACTCTTCCGGCCGCCCCTCTGCCAGAGTGGGCACGTCCCTTGTTTCTAGAAAGGTCCACGGCAGTTTTCGAATTGTGCGCATGCAGCCTCCCGAGTGTTTTTAACTTGCCGCATGCCTACAAAACTCTCACTAGCCATATTCTGAAGGAGTCACCCTCACTTCAAAGAAAAGAACCACTGTTTCTAGAAGAAAATACTGCATTCGATTTGCATGAAGATCAACGGGAAATGGCGAACCGGCTTCGTTAACCGAGAGATGTAGTACAGTTTAGTTACAGTGTACTAGTTTAGTGGCAACGCAAAATAGCAGCGCACTTCGCCTTTCCGCGACATGTATAATATTCATGCGGGCCAGTATACGATGGCACGCAACGGAAAATGAAAGAGGTCGTCATACTTGCCTTGCGAGAAAGGCTTGCAGGAGAGTCCAGAATTTGTGTGCCGTTGAACGGAACCAAGCAGCACTTGCCGCGAGCGGAGGGGGAGATGGGAAGGCGCCTCAGGCAAAGCACAAACGCAGCTATCCTGACGAGACGCGCGATCCACACAGGCTCGCGAGCTCGATGCCCGCGTTGCCCGCGTCGCGCTCGGCCGGTTCCATTCTGAGCTAGGGGTGACGGCGGAAATGCCGCCGCGTCGGTAGTGCTTGTCTTGCTGGGGCGGCCAGTGTCTTGCACCATTGGCGTGGACGCAAAGGGGCGAAGGGTTCAAACCCCTGCCGCGAAATTTGCTTCAAGTTTACGTGTCTGTACAATAAAAGTTCTTTATTTCCAAACCTGTTAATCGGATAATTCGGACATGATCTATCCTCGCGGTCAACGTATGTACTGTGTTATTGCAGGGGTATCAACTTCATTCCCGCAAGGCCCGGGACAGTGAAGCGGGGGAGGGGTGGGGAGTGATATGAACAAAATGTCCCCTCACGCTGGCATTTCAAAGAGCTCATTTCCCATATATCATATATGGGTTATTTCAGAACAGGATTTTTTTGGTGTCCGGATTCGAGAAACATGTCGATACTGATGCCCAGAATGACGCAAATGTGGACGCCGATTCTCAGATCTAGAGATTTTGTTTTGCGGTTATGTTTTAACACATGGTGACCCCATGGTGTGTCTCTAGGAAAAACAATGCTTGAGACCTGTCCGACCTTTGTAAACTTCCCGAACAAAGCGTTATTAATCGCGATAGGCGAGTAAATAACACGCGGACCATAGAGCAAAGTCACAAACATCTCTTTCGTAGTGAAGCCGCTGGCCGCCAGCGAAACGTTCGCAGGCCGTGTGTTTAAGACCCCTTGTTTAATGGCTTCAAGGTCTCGTTAATTCGGTCATATTTGGCCGCAGCCCGGCTAATTCGGACTATCCTCGGAGCGAGCCAAGCACGAAGCGCCGCAAATGTGAGACGCAAATGAGCGAAAAGAGCGTTCGCGAACAACCGAAACGGCCGCGGGCCTTCAGAAACGCGTGGTCTCCATCCACAAGCTTACCACAATCGCGATTTGGCGACCAAGGTTTCAGCAGCTGCGGCAAACTTGTTTCGTTTTCGATTTTACTCGGCGCACGCGTAGTGCATGCCTGGACTCTTTTTGTGATCGCGCCGATAGCGACTGGGGTCAGAGCTGCCACAAGCAAGAGTATCGTTGTCGTCGCGTGCCTTCAGAACTGCGTAGTCGCCATCCATGATGGTGCATTAGCGAGCTAGGTTTATTCAGCAGCAGATGGGGTACTGAGCAATTTCGTTTCGACTCTGGACGTAGGCAGCGCGCCTGGCTTCAGAACTGCGTGGACGCCACGATCGTGTCTTTGGCGACCACGGTTTCGTCCACAGCGGATGCGGCACTCAGTAGCTTCTTTTTGACTTCGGGCAATGCGCGTGCAATGTCACAACACTCAAACGTCGTGGATGCTGTTCAAGATGAAGAGCTTCAGCCGCGGTCCGCATGCTGGAATAAATCTCATTTTCTACATTGTGATGGACGAACGATCAATTGCCAGCCATTTTTGCGGCGAAAAAATTACCGTCACCTGCGCGTGGAGGTGGCGCTACGTAATCAGGTATGGCTTCAGGGCACGTTTCTGCTTATGGACAAAAGTTTGAGCCGTGTTCACATTGAGAAAATGTCGCAAACTACGAAAATTGCCGCTTTCACACTGCTGTTAAGCGAAATAAGTACCGGATTTACGTATTCATCCAGAAAATGAAAATGCGTTGGTGTAATAGGGACTCGTTTATTGCTTTGTTGACGCTTTCGATATCTCGGCATTCGGTTTATTCGGACATTTTGTTTTCCGGTCATGTGAAATCCGAGTTCATAAAGTGCTCTTACTGCATCGCTTTCGGCTTCATATTCTTAAATAGTTCTAAGCATCCCCCGTAATATCCTTTCTTCCTTTCGATGGCGCTAAAAAAATAAAGAACTCGGGCCTTCGTCACACGAAGCGAGCTTTGGATAGCCGCGCTGTTTTCGCCGCAGCAACGACTGATAACCGCGCTCCCGCGAGCCATGCCATGCAACGACGACGCTTCTCTCGTCGGAGGCCTGTCCTCCATCTTTTGCCGGTCGCTCAGCCGCTGCTGTGCACATCGGTAACTTCGACACGTTGGGATTCTCTCGACTTCTGTGCTCGTCGATCGTCGCGGATTCGCGCAGGCGCAGTGAAACGCCAACTGCCGCGAAACGCGTGCACACCGACGAATTCAGATGCGAGCTTGCAAGCGACGGAGGAAGCTGGAAGAGTCTCCCGGCGAACGAAAGCAAGTTTCCTAAGCCTCGATGTTACGACGTGCTGTTGCTGCGAGGCTTCCTGGAAAAACCTACGCAGCTCTATTTCCTTCGTTACAAATTGAAAAGAGTGAGTGAGTATGACTCCACGTTTGTGACGCCATCTTTTATCGCCTTGCGCGCATGGTTTGAGGCTGTGGAAATTCTGTCGAAACTTCGTAAATATGCGCAGCATATCTTCGACGCCAGCAATGTTTAGCTGGTTTCTGTTGGTTTCGACGGCTGCTTGAGTCGTAACGAAGCGCTGATTCCTCGTTTCGTGATTCGGTGTTCTCGGAAAAACTTGGCACTTTTGCTGTATACCATGAGGATTCCTGGGTCAATCGCGCTGTACGCGCTTAAAGACGAAAAAAAAAAACAGTTGCGCGCAAAAGTACGTGTTACCGAGTGTATCTTTAGTTGCTTTAATTTCTTAATCATGAGGCCCGTGGCATTGCTAGAACGAATGCTTAGCCGAGTAGGCTCGCCGTAAAAATTGAAAAAACAGTGCGAGAAGACGGAGAAGAACGTGTGTTCTGGGGAATGTTTGCTTGTGTTCCGTTTTATTATGTTTTTCTTTTTTTGACGTTGTTTTTTCTTACCCTCGGTTGGCTGGGTCAAGCCACATTCATTTCGTCCCTATTGTCCACGTATCGATGGAGGTGACCCATACGCCTCGTTCAGTAGCGTAGCCAGAAATTTTTGAGTGCGTAGCACTTTAGGGGCCCGGCTTGTCGTCCATCCACCGTCTCATGTCGCATGGTCACGCAGTGGTCAACACAGGCCCTAAAACAAGGCTAACAATCCTCAAAACCGGTGCAAAATACACTAACAAGGTCTAAAATAATATAAACTACAGGAATATATCGCAATAGTTTACCTAAAATCGCTAAAAGCGCTCCTGAAACATCCGGCTGATGCCCGCGCCGCGCGGGAGAGGGCGCCACCGCCTCAGAAAGAGCACGATTGCCGAGGGTATAGCTGGGCTGCCCATGCTGCGCACTTCCTCAGGTTTCAGGGTAGTGGAGGTGAACGACACAAAGACCTACACAAGTACGACATTAGCGCAGGATTTTTCGGAGGGGGAGGTTTGAACGTCACAAATTTTGTCGAGCTGTGACGTCATCAGGTGATGATGGTTTTTTGCATCACAGCTGTTACACCGCCGACGCAGGACGGCGGTCAATTTTCGCATCCGATGGGGCGCCTAGGGCTTTCGCCGGCCAAAGCAGCGTGTTTGTTTGTAGTGGGCATAGAAGTCGCGCCTTATCCAGGCCGGGGGCTGGATACCTTCTGTGCTCGGCGCGATTATATTCTAGAATTTAGTTTTACGGCAGTAGTGGCAAATGATGGGTCCTGAAAAATTAGTAGATATATACTAACTGCACAGGTGGTAACTGCAGGAGTTACTACCATTCCTGGACCGTTACTAACCTTTGTTACCTGTTTACTACCTACGTTAGTACACATTAAGTGCAAGCTAATCGGTAGTAACTGCAGCCGTTACTTTCTTGGACCGTTACTACCTTTTTGCTACCCGGCCCGTAACTACTCAAACTGTATTTAATGCTTACTGTAATTATTGGTAACTGGAATCGTCTCGACATATCACTTTTAGTCGGAAACTGGCGAATAAAATGCTCATGGATCAAGAAAAGATTTTTCATTTTAAAATTGTGCAACCACAATGTGAAACCACAAAACGGAGGTGCAAAAGGTAATCGGCTAACATGACAGGCGGATGTGAAAGAACCCCAGGTGGTCAAAATTATACCGGAGGACCTCACTACGATGCGTCTCATGATCATATCGTAGTTTTGGCACGCAAAACTTCATGAAATATTAATATTATTAGCCTCTTACTGCCTCTGTACTAGCACAGGGTTCCATTCAAGTGCATTGAGGCTCATGAGGTACCCTGACGCCGCTGAGAAGACGACGAAGCGGCGCCGAAAACGCGCAAGCACGCGCACTATAAAAGGAGGGTTCACCCATCTTGAAGATGCCACTCCGCACGTGCCCGCGTGGCGCGAGAAAAAAAAAAGAAGAAAAGGAACAGGTCACGTCGACAGATCAGACGGAGCCAGAAGCTGGAGCAGAGAAGACGCGTTGGCCTGGTCGGACGTCAGCGTTGGGGAGGCCAACATCTGTCGGAGGGACCCGGTCGAGCGTCAACGCCCGAGGGACCTCGCAACGACACGTCTCCTGTCCCGGGCGCCCAGCGGACGCAGAGGAACCTGCGATATCCCGCCTGGCTCCTCTCGTACAAGACCCGCAACGCAGCCACGACCGCCAAGTCAAGGCCCTTAGCGTGAGCGCGGCGTTTCTCGAACTCTTTTCCAAAGACGCTTTGCGTGTTCATTGTTTTCCTGTGCTTTGTATTTGTTTTGTTTGTGTATGTTCACGTCAGAATATATGTTTGTGTGCCGTGCCAGATGCGTCCTCTTCCTTGCGGCCCTCACGAGCGTCTCGACACCACGCCACCATAACCACGCTGCTCCCCGAACCCATATCGTAACACTATGTAAGCAAGTTTAGCACCTCGTCTCGGCCGTTGTGTATGATGCTTTGTTGTGGCGGTTTTATAAAAAAAAGATAGACATGGCATATTGCTTGGTTTACTACGGTTGACTAAAAGTCTTGCGCTGGGTCCCCAAAGCGCACATAAGCAGGTAGTAGGGTATTGGACTTTAAGTCCGCATATTTTATTACTCATCTTAGAGCACGGGTACTGACCGGTACCAGATATGCATATCCTTATAGGGGCTATAAATACTGCTGGAGTCGATAATGAAGTAATGTCGCGTAGTGAACTTGTTACGTTTGTGTGCTCTTCTCATTCATAACACTCCCAGCAAGATTATCCAAAGTTGTGTCGTAATATGACCTTTTGAATTTGGCCACTATTAAATTAAGATTGGGTAAACAATGTGGCGAAATAAACAGGCTAGTAGCAGTTACCTTTTTTTTCTTAGTCAGTATTTTAGTTACGGCTAGGGTAGTAACAGTTACTAACAGGGAGTTTTCGAATAGGGGCCCCAAAACCCATTGCGTGTGCTAGCGTTGGGTCAAGCAAGAGCTAGGAGTTCTCGAATAGGGTCTGCGGCGCTTTGGACCCTCCCCCTATTCTAGGTCACTCTAGTCTTGGCGAAGAGCCGTCGCTTCAGTGGGTGCCGTCATGTTTGATGCAAAGCTTTTGAGGCAGGCTTTGAGGCTCCCGCTAAGTTCGAGGAATAGCGTCCCCAACGAAAAACCCAAACGCTGTTCCGGTCCCGCGCATGCGCAGTAGCCTCATCGCTATTTCTTTCGCACCCCAACACGATTGGCGCACCTACTCGAAACCTCCCTTATATATGCTAGTAACAGCAAGGGTAGTAGCAGATACTGCCCTTGCAGCTACTAACTGCACTTACTAACAGGGTAGTAACATATGTGGCAAGCAGTACCCGCACTTAGCAAGTACTACCACCTTTTTTTTTTAAGAGTGCTCGTTTCCTTGAAGTCCCGTATGATCTGGTGTCCACGCCAAGCGTTTTGGAAGGGGTTCGGCGGCAGTCCTGCTCTTATGCAGCATTTCGTAGGCGAGTAGGCCACGAGAACGCGATACTCCAAACACAGCCGACGTTCTGAATCGTATTTGTCTGGAGGGGTCATGGGACCGGCTGTGGACTCGCGTTATGTGCAATGTTCCACTTAGGTGTGATAGGACATGACAACACGTGGTGCATTGCGGCATCATTTTTTAGGGGCGAAGCTCCTCAAGGCGGCACCCGTTCGTCCCTCGTAGTCGTCGTCGTCGTAGTAGTAGTAGTAGTAGTAGTAGTAGTCGTAGTCCGTAACAAGTCTTACGCTTTGACCTCCAAGGTGGTGCCGGTGGGAGATTTTTCCTGTGCGCTGTTGAACAATAAAAAATTCGCAGCATGCGCGTTAACTAAAAGCCGAATTCTTCTGTCTCTCATTCCCCATTAGCAGCCATTGGCATGTTCCAGTAGGAAACGGTTAGTAGAAGTAGAAGTGTAAGTGTTAGCTAAAAGCCGACTTCTTCTGTCTCTCATTCCCATTAGCAGCCATTGTTTACCTCCAAGGTAGTGCCTGGTGAGATTTCTCCTGTGCGTGATTAAACAATAAAAATTTTGTTCAAAACGCCGTTGATTGATGAAATAAACCAACGAAAGACGCCAGATGTTTTGTAAAAGCAAAACGAAAGAACGCCAGATGTTTCTAAAGCAAAACGAAAAGGCGCCAGCTGCTTAACGAAAGACGCCAGATTTTTCTAAAGCAATGGTTTTCTAAACAATGAAAATTCACAGCGTACATGTAAAATTAAAGTGAGCTGGAAGTCGTCATATCTCATCGAACCTTTAGTATAAACGCGCCCGATCTGACGTCGGTGATGATGTACTGTGCAGAATTCACGGAAGATTCACGGTTTACCGATGAACCTCCGCAGCTTCGCCCACTCATCATCATTCACTCCGTGGATATGCTGTGATTTTTTTATTTTTTGCGTAGTTTTTGCAAAAGGCGGTGGCCTTTCAAGACAAATGTATGATTCAGACTGTACTGTCCGCATTAGTTAAGGTTATGAGCACTTGAAAAACAGAAAAAGCGCGAAAACGACACAGACATAGAGACAGACTCAGGACGAGCGCTGTATAACAAGTGAAATTTATTGAACAAAGCTGAAACGGACGAAAAAGCCGCACCATGCGTGGCCATGATTCAAGGTGACGAGAAAAATTCGCAGAGCATATGTACCTCATACTCTAGCATGAAAACGGAAGGTTCAGATATCCAATCACGCATCGTTTTTTTTTGTGTAGAAGGGCTCCGAGTCTTCCCGAGGCCTTTTATGTTTGAGCTTCAAGATAACAACAGTTTTATTGAAAAAAAAAATATTACGCCCACACGACCTGCAATGAGCTGAAAGACGCCAGGTAGGAGTATGCACGGCGTATGCCTGCTGCATGGCTAGGGGCAATATGCGCGTAGAAGAGTATGCTTCGCTGCGTACCTGCAGTGTTTTATGTTTCGTGGTGGATGACATCGGCACAAGAATACAACACACTGAAAATCTCCTGCAGTTCGAGCTGCAGCCATTGCACTTTTCGTAGATGTGCATGTCGGAACTGAGGTCCTCCTTACTATGTGTACCGCTACAGATGTGACAGTCATGGCTTAGCTACCCGCTGAGTGACGACACTTATGGGGCGAAAGGTTCTCTCTTCGGGCGAATCCCTTTCCGCATACGTCGCAACCATGAGGCCTCTCGCCGGTGTGGGTCAGAACATGCCTCTTCAGCGTACCCCGCAGCGCAAACGTAGCCGGACAGAGGTGGCAGAAATACGGCTTCTGGCCCGTATGCGTGCGGGTGTGCCTGGTTAGTCCTCGCTTCAAACTAAACCTGCGGCTACAGAACTGACAGCTAAACTTCTTTACGCCTGAGTGAATATTCTTGTGCTGCCGAAGAGTGCGTTTTGCAGTAAACGTCTTCCCGCACACGTCGCACTTGTGAGGTCGCTCGCCGGTGTGGCTTGCGAGGTGCCCTTTCAGGGTATTCAAGCGCGCGAACGTAGCCGGACACAGGTGGCAGGCGTACGACCTCTCCCCAGTGTCCGTGCGGGCGTGCCGCTGGAGGTTGTCTCTCCGGGAAAACTTTCGGCCGCACATGTGGCAGGCTAACGCTTTCTTCCCTGAATGAGTCAGTGCGTGGCGCGCGAGGGTTGTTTTCGTGGCCAATCTCAGTCCGCAGACGTTGCACTCATGCAGTCGTTCGCCGGTGTGAGTCAACATGTGTCTTTTCCGATACTTGCTGCTGGTGAACGTGGCCGGGCACGACGAACACTCGAAGGGCCTCTCCCGTGTGCGTGCGAATGTGGATCACCAGATCGTTCTTTCGCGAGTATCTTCTGCCGCACACGTCGCAGGTGTACTCTTTGTCGCCTGCGTGAGCGAACAAGTGCGTTCGCAGCTGCGACCTGCGTTTGAAAACTTTCTCACACACAGCGCACTGCAAGGACCTCGCGGCCACAGTCTTCACGTCTGTTTCTGGTTGGGGGACAGTGGCGTTGTTAGGGGACCTGCGATTGAAAGAAATTTTTACATTTATATGATGTGAAGGGATGCTGGCGCACAGACGAGGCGCCGCCTGCTTCTTAACTCTTGAACGCACCGAGCACAGAAGACAACGAATAAACACACAAACAGTAGGGCATGGAAAACATAAAACACACAAATGTCTATATTATAACAAATGGGGTTTCACGTCCCAAAACGACGATATGATTATGAGGGACGCCGTAGTGTAGTACTCCTGAAATTATTACTATCTACTGCTCTTATTATTATTACCAACTACTAACCACCGTGGCGGGTGAAAAACACACAGGTCTAACAGCATCATAACGTAAAAAAAAATGTTCGAAATCCAATTACGAAAGTCCCTAGGAATGTCTCTAGGCATCACGGAACTCTGCACATCCCACACATAGCAGTCAACTCATCATAACTAGGGCATACATATAATTTTTTCGCGAAATGCACTCCAAAAATGTGGATCTTTTTTTGCTTAATTAATTCTTCAGGACGATTCCATTTCAGAAACAGATTGCCTAACTTTTTTTGCGTGACCGTTAAGTGAAAAAAATATATTTTTGCGGTTACGTAAACATCGTTTATTCGTGAGTAACATCAAGCAAGATCCTAAAAAAACACTTATACGATTTTGTAAACAAAAATGATGCGTTGAATTAAACATGGCTCACAGACATACAAAAATACGTACACCAGAGTACTTTTTCGGTAAAAAATGTTCTTCCTCTAACACGAAAAACTTTTCAGCGTGTGATAGGCGAGATGTCGCTGCTTCATCATCATCCGAGTCTGAACTCGTCAGTCAATCCTCGTCTGACGAACTGACATCCAATGAATCAGATTCGGCACTTGGGGAATAGTCCACATCGGTAGAATCGCCGCTCGACTCACTCGCAGCAGAGCAACCGACGCGTACTTCCATAGCGTAAGTGAACTGCGTGAGTGAGCGCACGGAAGAAAACTGTGTGGTTGTGCGCCCGTCCGTAAAGCAAAGCGAGTGACAAAGCTATAACAATCCTTCGTGTTACCGTCGACGAGACGGACTTAGTTTTTCCGAGTCGCCAAAACAAAAAACGACGGCGGCATCGTTTGTGTAATTTAGAGCCGCACGGAAACAGACGTAATCGCGCCCCGGGTAGCAATAAACAAGAAAGTAACAAGCGGTCACCCTTTGAGAGATCAGATACTGGACAGCCATGAGCTTTGCGGGCGAGAGAAGCCATAACCACCCGAAGAAGGAAACGGAAAGCAGCCGCACCGGGCGCGCGCGCTCGAATGCGCAAGCGAGAGCCAGCGCGCCGTTCTAAAAAAAACAACAAAAAAACGGAGAGACATTGGCCAATGAAAAAAATTCCACGTATTCCCGAAATGTGGCAGCACATGCCAAGCAAGAAAAAGGATCGAAAAAGACGCGCGTTTTAAATATAAAGGCAAAGACGTACATGTACGGCGTAAACACTTTGGTGCCTGTTCGGTGATGCCGTACATGTACGGCGTAAACCCTCAAAGGGCTAGAAAGCATCTTAACGATTTCAAAGCGTACAAAATACGGCTCTCGTTGGCCACGTAAGGGCGCAACAGTTTCTTTATAGGGAAAGAAATGCGTTCTCTTGCCCTTAGTTCTGATTTATACATTAAGCATTACAGACATCTCGGAAGGAAAGGAGGGGAATTTTTGCGAGGGGCTCATTTCTTTGTAAGACGCAACCAAATGGATCAACGGAGAATTAGGCCATGGAAGGCACAGGGTACAGTGACACATTGATTGATGTATTTGGTGGTAGTGTAGTAATTATGGCATAACTGAAAATGAATTATAGCGTCGGGGAAGTGCCTTCCTTCGTAGCTCAATTGATAGAGCATCGGACGCGTAGTTTAAAGGTTGCGAGTTCAGATCCCACCTGCGGAAAGGGTGATTATTCGTCGAGTATGATATAGTTGAATTTAAGCCATAATTGCTACGATGCAGTCAGAGACAACAAATATTGTCTCCCATTCTTTCCTTGGCCTAATTGTGTGTTGTATTCATTTGGTAGAGATATTTTAGAAATTGCGAAAGCTCTTTACTAGGGGTGTGCGAATATCAATTTTTTCGAATACGAATCGAATACGAATATCCACCTTCGAATATCGAATCGAATATCGAATATCAAAAGAAAAATGCCTCCACAGTAACAATATTTTATTTAACATGTAGCTACTTGAAAAAAAAACATTAACAGCATGACTGGCAACACAACATACACTGGTATCTCCAGAACACAATGTCCAGGCTAGCACAATGCACATCACAACACAAGCAAATATCACAGCACAATGAAAGTAATGACTAGATGTTATTATGAAGAAATATGAGTTGCTCCACATGATCAGGCAGCAGGCGCTCCCTTCTAACAGAGACAACAGACAACCCCCCCCCCTGCCACTGAAAAGGCACGCTCGCTTGGAACAGAAGTGGCTGGTATAGGGAGGTACATGGGGCAAAGCTTTGCCAGTCTGGGGTATCTGAAGGTGCCTACAGCCCGCCACCAGTCACGTGGGTCACTGTCTTTCTTCAGAAGTGGTCCCGCATAGTGAACGAGTGGTAGTGCGGCACGTTACGGCCGCATAATATTGAAAATGTACGGTTACATGATCGCCAACAGCGCTGCACGTCGGAGATGCACCAGCAATAATCATACGTATTGGGGCGCTCGTCGCAGGCAGATATCGTGCTTCCGTGTACTTACGATGTTTATCGCTCCTCTCGGCAACGTTTTTAGCTATACCAACGCAGCAGAAATGTGGAAGACGAGTTATTTTATGCATGATAATCGAATCGCATAATCGAATTTTTCGATTATTCGAAGTTATCGAATATTCGAAACTTTTCGAATACACGATTTTCGAATCGAATACGAATATTTCAAATCTAATATTCGACGAATATTCGAAACTTTCGAATATTCGCACACCCCTACTCTTTACCCTTCATTTGTGAAAACAAGACCCAGAGCACCCAAACCAAACGGCTATTTCCATCCGCATCAGCGCTCTAAATGTATAAAATGAGGCCAATTCAGAGTGGGCAAATGTGGGGTCCTGCAGGGTGTGTCCCGATGCTAGGCTGATCGCCTTCAAAATTAACGCATAGAAGCCGTACCGTCAAGTGGGCAACCGAAATTGCGAAAAAGAGCACTGAATTCAAGCAAGAGCAAAAATTGAGCGATAAGATATTGAACTGATGCATGCCATATGACATAAGAGGACATTGCAAATGGCTGCCAAATATCGGCATTGCAATCTGCTAATTTCAAGCGATTGTTAAAGGATTGAAAAAGGATAACGAAGATCATGACCGGCAGGGAAGATGACACTGCAAAATGCTAGAGGGCCGTGTAGTGTGCGATGTCAGTGCGCGTTAAAGAACACCAGATGGTCGAAATTTCCGGGGTCATCCACGATAGCGTGCCTCATAAGCAAATTTCTTTGGCACGTAAAATCCCCAGATATTATTAGGGACATTTAGCTTCTACGTATACTTCGTTACGTTAACGTGTCACCGGATACCGGATGGAATCTGCGCATGCGCGCACCTTTACGGAACGTAATCGTTTACTGAAAGTATTTACTGAAAGTCTACTGAAAGAGTCAGCGCTCGTGTCGTCCGTCTCTCGGCCTTTTCCTTGACGCATTGCTCGAACCCGGAGGAATACATTAATGAAAGTTACGTATGATGTGCAGATTATTGCACCATAAATGAAGGCGAAGCGACGGCAGCGAGCCGAAGACCCCGAATACGTACAACGAGAGAATACTATATGGGAACAGGAAAGGCAACTGCGGCTGCGAGTAGACTCTGAAGCGACGGAAAGCCTACGCCAACGACGACGTGCCCGTGTCGTGGCTGTAAATGTCTGTGGTTTAACCTCTCTGGGCGGAGAATCAACGTCGAAACGACCTATCATAATCTCACTAAGGCCAAGCATTGACCTAGGAGCAATGTCGAAACAACCTGCACCACCTAGCTAAGGCCAAGAAACAACCAATCTTCAGAATCGTCCAGTTTTCACTGTTTAAAGCCTTGCTCAGCTTAGTGCAAACTTCGATAATTATTTTGCGGTGTAATTTGCGAACATATGCCCTTCATCCTCCTTTAAGTAAACAAGGGCGTTGGAAGGGAGTGTATTCGTGATAGTACAACATTTAGAAAAAAAAGATGCCAAAAACAGTGGTATGTCAAGGGTGGCTGCGATCGCATAGCAGACGTGCATCTAGTATTTCGCCTCCGGACAAATCCCGACATCGAACGCGCGTCTTTCTGGCCTACAGCCGAACGCAGTAACCACTGCACAACCGAGGCAACCTGCCAGCTTTGCGTGTTTTGCGGTGCACAGGGTCTTCCAAAAAGTGTTACAGACAACATGTGAAAAATGTCAAGAACCATCAACAGTTACACACATCCTGACCACATGTCCCCCATACTGTTACGCAGAGACAAACATATTTCAGTCACCTATACAAACACACGCCTATCCACCCTGCTCTACTTCTCGGAGATGACCGTCTCGTACACTTGCCTGCTGTGTTGAACTTTTTAAAATGTTTTTGTGGCATATTTAAATAGCTTCAGTGTGGAATCTTCTACTGTCTCTCGCGTATATTTTCTTAAAAAAAAAAGAAGCAGCGCCAGGCGAAGCGGGAAAAGAATCTTTATAAGGAAAGCTGACGTTTAGAAAATAAAAACTACAGGCATCTTGTTCACAACGAATAAATATTGAAGATTCTCACGAGTTCTCGTTTTTTAGGCATAAGAATATTTTAGAAGAAAATATGCCATTCACTTGTATGCTGTACTGAGCAGTTCGCCTGGTATCTGACCTGAAATGCGCTGCCACCTTGCGGATAACATGGTTAAGCTGCATTCTTTTTTCATTCATTTGTTCCCATATGAGTGTGTATTTATTATCGACTGTATGTTTTAGTGCAACTATGTTTGCTGGTACTTAATGGCACGAATGCACCCCGTGACACTTTGAAATATGTACGAAGGTCAAGGAATACGATAAAAGGCGTTCTTCTATCATTTTTTTTTGTTGTGACTCGTGATCGAGATAACGACTGCTACCCCCCTCTCCCCCAAAGCTCCCCGAACTTCTTGTGATTCGTTACACAGGTTATCGTATTAACGGCAATCCGTCCCCACTTTACTTCCTTTCCTTTCTTTGGGCGCAGCTGCGAAATTTTAGGTAGCTGCCGGATATAGGATGAGAGAGAATGAGAGTGAGTAAATGTTGACGCGCGAAGCTTTTCCTTCTCGTCCTCTTCTTTAGTTCAGGCAAAAGATTTTACTGTTCAGTGCGAGAAAAGTGGGAGGTGCAAGGGATCTTGGAGTGAACGTTTTCATGTTCCCTCTCTTTACCAACATATGGGCCCGTCAAATTTTGTGGACAAACATAGCTACTTTGGCGAATTCATAAAGCTGCAAGGCAGTGCTATAGTGGTTAGTGCGACCTCTTTCATTGCGGGAGGCATGGACTTAGCATTAGAAAACTGATGCCGTTTGTTGCCATTCCGAGAGGAGGTTCCTTGGCCTAGGGCTAGCTGTTACCCAGAACTCAATTCAAGAGAAGGTGCCTATCGTTACGCCTTTGATTCGCTCACTTTTGCCCTCCAGCAAAAAACGCAGCGAAGTTGTCAAGGATAGGTTGCAAAAGAAAGGCATCTTTTTTATTTATCCTCAAGGTAGAGCACTGCCGATGTATATAGCGGAAACCGGCCTCTATCTGTATATTTAACTATGTATGCCTTTGGGCAAACTCTAAAAAAAAAATGTTAATTTGAAATCTTTGACTCGTTTTTGGAATCATACACGTAAATGCACGTGTTGCAATGGCGAAATTCTATCACAGGTGTTTCTAATATCGTGTTCCATATTTAGCAACACAGACAAAAAATTGAATTCACTAATCATAAAGCAGACATAAAGTTTGTTGGCTCACTCGAGATTAGTGGAACATGGGGTTTATGTATAATATATTTAAAATATTTTAGCCTGTTTGTTTCTTTTCAGGAAATTGTACACATATCAAAGTATTTTGCGCACTTGATCACTTGGTAAGAAATGGTGAAGAACTTTATCCACGCTTACGAAAAAAAAAGGTTTACATAAAACAGGGGCGATGCATGATCCCTACCAGCGTTTTGAAGAAAAAAGTGCTGGACAAGTTTTAAAAAAGCGGACTTTAATTAAAAGTTTATATCGTATAAAAAGCTGGCAATAGAAATACCGGCATAGTGGCAGTAAAAGATTAGGATCATACTATGCAGGGAACTAGAGGAAAGAAGATCACTTTTAAGGGCTCGTTTTTATTTGCTAGACACAATATTAATGGGAACTAACAGACAATAAAGCCAAGACAATAATGTCCTTACTTGGCATTATTGTCTGTTAGTTCTCAATAATACAGGGAACTAGTGACACACAGTTACTTGTGGCAATTCATAATATCGACAAACTTATACGGAGATACGCATCCACCTAGTGGTTGTCTCCAAGATGAATTTTGCCGTTTGACCTCTTGCAATCAAAATAGCGGTCCAGCCGGGCTGGCTCCTTTAATCTAAGTACTTCGAAGCCTTAGCTGATAAAGTTTAGCAGAACATAGTATGTTAAACTAAGCTACGTCGTTGTAGCACGCGAGTTATTCCTGCACCTCTGGGTATTTTTAGCCTTTCAGCTCTGAACTTATCATGGGCTCTCATTCACTAGCATTTCTGTTAAGAAATGTGCCCACTTTCTTTTATTTATCGGACAAGAGCGATACAAGGTAGTAGAATGTATTAGTGCTTTCAGAATAGGAAGGAGGATTCCTTGTGAAACCCACGAGTAATCACTGCGCAGCGTTGTTGCGGGAGCGTAAAAAATAGAGAAATAAGAGCAGAAAAAGGAGACCACTTTCTCGAGAAATGAGTGCCGGGAACAGGCAGTGCTAGGCCGTGAAACCTTTTTAGCCACAAGAAAAACCGCCATCTCCTGCATCGCTGGCCGACACATTCACCACTTGTAGACCCCATATGTATGTATACTGATTCGAAAAATTAAACACGGTTATCTAGGTAATTTTAAGTGGCCTGTGTTGGAAGCGGGGTTTTAGAAAGCGGTACTCTATTCGAACAATGCAAGCGCAAGATAAGAAAGCGAAGGACGTTGAGAAACAAAAATGGTTCTCGGCGCATGCATCAACCGTGCCGTAAGGAAACGAACGACTGTGCGCGAAACATTGGCCGTTTCACACTATACTAGAACGCTTACTTCAAGTACAGTTGTTATGTGCCCACTACGCCGTAATTCTTCCTTCTGCGAATCAGCCAACGGGCCACTACGCGTCCTTCAGGCAACACGCCAACTTACGCAGCCTCTCACTTTGTTGATGCTTTTGTAGCTAATGATGATCAGATATGTCTACATCTTTCTCGATTTTTCGGTCAGGGACAAGATGATAAAAAAGAAGATGAGGGGGGGGGGTGAGAATGAGGGGAGCTTATGTAGCACTGCGTCAGTCGCGGCCAGCCAGCCTCAGAAAAAAAAAACGCGGGAAGTTTGCGCTAAGTTGCGCAAAGCTTCGCGCGGCGACGCTGGTCTCTCCTCAGTTCGTGGTGTTGCAAGCACGGGAGTCACAAAGCTGGCGGCGATTGGATCCAGCGTGCTTGGCCGAAGAAGCGGCAGCCAAGAGACGGCGACGGGCGGATCAGGAATGGGCGCGATGTTTATCTCTCTGAAATCGCTCTCCATGAGCCCACTCTTACGAACAACATGGCTGTTTAGAACATGCAATCACTAATAATAATAATATCTGGGGTTTAATATCCCAAAACCACGACATGATTATGAGACGCCGTAGTGCAGGGCTCCGGAAATTTCGACCGCCTGGGGTTCATTAACGTGCACCTAAATCTAAGTACACGGGCCTCAAACATTTTCGCCTCCATCGAAAATGCAGCCGCCGCGGCCGGGATTCGATCCCGCGACCTTCGGGTCAGCAGCCGAGTGCCATAACCACTAGACCACCGTGGCGGGGCGGAGAAGAACATGCAATCACCGTGAGGTATTTGGATGCTGTGGCTGATTCTGAGCTATTTCACGGCTATGTAAGGCTGCCTGATGATTGCTTGTATGTTTTATTTCGGCGCTTTGAGTATCGTGCCTTGTTTCCCTTGTACGCAATGGACAATATCGACACTCGCAGTCGTCCAGTAAGCAGGGTGTCGGAACGGAACGAAAACCGAAAACGAAAAACGAAAAAAAAACGATATTTTTGACCGGAAAGAAAACGTAACCGAAGCTTTATACATTCTCTCGTTCCGGGGTGAAACCGAAACTTTTTCAATCGTTTTTCGGTTCACGAGAAAACTTCGCGATCCGGAACAACTGAGCTCGTGCAATGTGAGCATATCTCAGGGTACAATATTAGCGCGTACCTCAGGCAGGAATTCCAAAGAAATGTTGCAATTGTGCGGAAAACGAAAACAGTGGCAACCAGAGATGTTTATATTACCGCTACTGGACTTTAGCGCGCCTGTCACGTAGGCGAAAGTGGAGAGGGCATTGTCGGCGCTGAAGTTTGTTACCGCGAAAGATGTTATGAGATCACAACAACTGATATCGGCGCCATAGTTGACCGCCGCCGCCGGTGTCCGTGACCGCTATCGCGTGAAAGACAGAGAGAGAGCAACTTTATTAAAAAAAAGGAGGTCCGGCGAGTTATTCGGGGATTTGGGCTAATATCCCCACCTAGGCGTCGGCCACGAGCCCTTGAGCTCTGGCGGCTGCCTCGGCCCGCTGGACGGCCCAGAGTTGGTCCTCGAGGGCGAAGCTGAGCAGTGCAGTCTCCCAGCGTGTTCGGTTCGAGGCTTCGTCTCCGTCTGGTACCCCACCTCTGTCACACTCCCATAACATGTGTTCCAGGGTAGCCCTGGCCTCGCAAAACTTGCATCTTGCCGAATGAAGTTCTGGGTAACAGAGATTCAAGATCGCTGGGTTCGGAAAAGTTCTGGTCTGCAGCTGTCGCCACGTGACCGCCTGCTTCTTGTTCAGTTTTTGGTTTGGTGGCGGAAATTTCCACCTGGCCAATCTGTAATGTTGTGTTATGTCTCGAAAACTAGTGAGGCGATCCTCCCACTCCCACTCCCCGCCTGACGTCGCGGCCGAGGCGGCGGCGGTGTTGACGGTGGCGGCTCGATCCGTAAGCCCTCGAGCCGCCCCGTGCGCCGCCTCATTGCCGGCGAGCGAAGTGGTGTGTGCGGGTGCCCATAAGATGTAAACGTCCCTATTCTCGGTTTTGCCCGCAAGCAGAATTCGTAAAGCCTCGGGGGAGACGCGGCCGTTGGCAAAGTTGCGGACTGCGGTCTGGGAGTCGCTAATTACCACTTCGGCCGCGGTGGTGGCCACCGCGAGCGCGATAGCCACTTCCTCCGCTGTCTCCACGTGCTCAGTGCGTACCGTGACGCTTCTCTTGCAAGCGTTCTCATGATCTATTACTGCGGCCACGAAGCCGCGCCTGCGTGCGTATCTGGCCGCGTCCACGAACACCGCATCTCTACAGTTACCATACTTCTTCTGTATGTCCTGTGCTCTCTTTTCCCTCCGACCCCTGTGGTATTCGGGATGCATGTTCTTCGGCAGGGAAAGAACGACCAATTTATCCCTGACGTTGCTTGGTACGTCGAGTTTGACACCGTGCTGAGCGTGATACCCTATACCTAACCTTTCTAGTATGTATCTGCCCGTCGAGCTCTTAAAGGCGTTCGTACTGCGCTATGTTCTGTGCCTCTATCAATTCTCCCAGCGTGTTGTGTAGACCCAGATCTAGTAACTTACTCGTGCTCGTGTTGATCGGTAGCCCTATTGCCAGTTTGTAAGCCTTATTAAAAACTTTGAGCGCGCAAAAGGACGTAGGACCAGAAGAAACACACACCACAAGCGCTTGAGTTGCGAGTGAGCGCTTGTGGTGTGTGTTTCTTCTGGTCCTACGTCCTTTTGCGCGCTCAAAGTTTTTAATCATGCGTTACCAACTAGCCCACCTAGCCATTTTGTTGTAAGCCTTCCTGATTAAGCCTTCCATCTTTGTCTTGTACGCGACCTGCCACTTGAGGTAGGGTGCCACGTACGTTATTCGGCTCATTACGAAGGCCTGAACTAGCCTGATCATATTGCTCTCTTTCATCCCGCTGCGTCGGTTGGCTATGCGTCTCAGTAACCTGATGGTCTGAGCGACCGCGCCTTCCAGTCTTCTGATGGTCTCGCCGTTGTGGCCGTTTGCCGCGATGTGTAATCCCAGAACGCGTATGTTATCTACCCTAGGCACGGGTCGCCCGTCGGACGTGCTTAGTTGTATCTCGCTACTTGGATCCCTATCATTCATCGAGCCGTTCGGCTTGCAGCCTCTTCGCGTGGGTTTGTGAACTAAAAGTTCGGATTTTTTCCGCTGAGCAGCTCAGGCAGGTGTTCTTTAAGTATTGCTCAACAGTCTCGATCGCACGCTGTAACGTCTGTTCTATGTGCCCGTCGCAGCCCTCCGTAACCCACAACGTAATGTCGTCGGCGTAAAGGCTGGGATTGAGCCCTTCCATCTCTTGTAGCTTGGCTGGCAACCCCACGAGAGCTATGTTAAAAAGCATGGGAGATATGACCGATCCCTGTGATGTACCGGCGCTACCCAACTCTATTTCCTAGGAAGTAAGCTCCCCGAAAGTGAGCTTGGTCTTTCTATTCGCGAGAAAATCTCGAACGTAGTTGTACGTTCGTTCGCCGAGGCCGAGCTCCTACATTTTGGCCAGTACGGTTGCGTGCGTTACGTTACCAAAGGCCTTCTTCAGGTCCAGGCCAAGTATGGCCTTGGTGGACCTGGTTGGGCTATCAATCACCTGGTGTTTTATCTGTAGCATCGCGTCCTGCGTAGAGAGGATTCGCCTGAACCCCAACATCATGTGGGGAAGCAGGTTGCGGTCCTCGAGGTAGTTGGTCAGCGTTGTGAGGACCACGTGCTCCAATACCTTTCCCAGGCATGAAGTCAGCGAGATCGGCCCGAGGTTCTCTAGCTGCAGTCGCTTAGCCGGCTTCGGTATCAGCACGATGTGCGCAGTCTTCCATTGTTGTGGTAGCCGCCCGGTTTCCCAGCACGCGTTGACGTACTCCGTGAGTTTCGTTATCGATTTATCGTCGAGATTCCCGAGTGTTTTGTTCGTGATACCGTCGGGCCCGGGCGCCGATTTAGTGTTTAGCTTCTGTAACACTGCCCTGATCTCTGACTCGCCGATCGGTCTGTCTAGGTCTTCGTTGACTACGCCTCCGTAATGAGGATGCGTGTCCGATTGGGCAGAACTAATGTACCGTTCCGTGATCTCCCGTAAGATGTCCTGTTCGGAGCATTTGTACGCATGTATAATTCTGTTGACGTTCTGTCTGTACGCGGTCTTCGTCTCCTCCGGATCTAACAAGTACCTAAGCAAGTTCCACGTCTTGGCGAACCCTAGCTGGTTCTCCATGTTACTGCAGGTACTTTCCCACTGTTGCTTACACAGCTGCTGCGCGTGACTCTGAATGTCCCTGTTTAGCTTTGCTATCTTCTTTCTAAGCGATCTGTTGTGCCTTTGCCTTTTCCATCTTTCTTGCAAACTGCGCTTGGCCTCCCACATGTGTAGGAGTCTGCTATCTACGACTTCGAGTTCCGCCTCCGGCGGGACCAATCGCGTCGCCGCGGCAACGTCCCGTTTCAACGAGTCGGTCCATTCGCTAATATCGTTAATTGCTTCCTCCGATTCTTTCGACTCTCTAATGTTTCTGAACTTGTCCCACTCGATCAATTTGAGCTGTTTACCTCTAGTCTTGCATGGTCCCGCCCTGACTTTAATCTCTATTATGATATGATCACTACCCAGATCCTGCTGCGTGTTCATCCAATGTGAATCGGCAATGCTTTTCGTAAAAGTTAAGTCTGGTGGGGTGTCTACGCTAACGCTGTTACCTCGCCGCGTTGGGGAGGAGGGATAGGTAATAAGGGTCAGCCCTTCTTGCTGCGCGTCGAGCCACAAGTTCCTACCTCTGACGTTTTCGAATTTGTAGCCCCACGCGGTGTGTTGAGCGTTAAAGTCCCCAGCAAAGAGGATCGCCCGCTTGCCCGCTATGGCGATCGTTTTCCGAATTAGCGTGCCGAATTTTTGTTTGCGTCGCGGACTGCTGTAGACGTTGAGAACAAAAAGGCTGCTAGCTACCTTCCGAGTCGGTATGATTTCTAATAAAATGTGCTCGATTCCCTTAATTTCTGTATCGTGTTGGACGGCCGTTAGATTTCGTCTGACTAGTGTGGTAACGGCCGATGCTTCCCCCGTGGCGTCACTGTAGGGCCTGTAGCCCGATATTTTTGCCCTCCCGTTAGTCTCTTGTAATATTATAATGTCTGGATTTTTTTTTGTTGATCAGGTATTGCTGTAAATGGCATCTTTTCCTAGTGTACCCTCTGCAATTCCACTGCCAGATAGCGCACGTATTGTGTCTATCCATGGTGATATTACGGTTTTCCGGCCATCTCCGTCTGTCTCTGTTACCGCAGGCCTACTGTAAGGTTTTGCAGTCGTTTTAATGGGACCGCAACTGCGTGCTTGCGAGCCTCTGGTAGGCAGACTGACTGCCATCGATAACTTCGCTTCAAGCTCCCCCACGCGCGCTTGCATGGTGCCTAACTGCTGCTGTATCTGCTGTTGCAATGTGGCGAACTGCTGTTGCAATAATTTTTGTGATCTGACCAAGCATGTCCTCTATTTTCTTTTCAAGTCCTTTCTTATCTTCTTCTATTCGAAGTTCTAGCTCTTCCTGCAGTCTTTTTGTCTTACTCTCTGGCCTATGTGTTCTCTTTTCACTGCAGTCCGGATCTACTTCTATAGCCCTTCGTTTTGTGGGTACAGTCTCCTCTTCCTCACCCTCGATTATTTCCTCTGTAACTTCGGCGATTTGTGCTACGTGTGTGGTGACTTTGCCTGCGTTTTTCAGTCTAGCGTTTTCTTCCTTAAGAACGTTAATCTCGCGAAATAAAAAAAAAATTGAATGAGAAACAAATTTCTAGGGTCGGATGAGATTTTAACCCGCGCCCTCTGCGTGGCAGTCGGGTCTTTCACCACAGTGCCACGCTGGTTCTTGTAACTCCTTCGCAAAAATACTCTATACAGGCGTCATGTTGGGAATGGAATCGTGTTAACATATGTAGCAAAGCGCGGCAGAAGAGTAAAATAGAACCAGTAATCACACAATGCTAATAGCGCAAAGTGCGTGGTTTAATGCTTTCCACCTGTGTTGTGGAGTTCCCACTCCAGAAGTGAAATGACTCCGAAATAATTCCACATTTTCGTGACCCCAGAAAGGAATGGGGACAACGCTTGGAGGAATGTAATGGGAATGCAATTAAGCGCCTTTTGCACGCAGTGGAATGGGAATGAAATTACGTCTTTTTCCGAAAACAGAGCACGTTTTTGTCTACGTGCTGTTTTTTAAACTTCAAACATTAGTAAGTCAGAGCCTCGAATTTAACAACAAAGCAGTATTTTTCAAATGGCTTGGCTGATTACAAGCGCGGTACATTTATAACCAACGCGCCTGCTACAAACAGATGCATAAGTTAGAGAACAAAGAAATGCATTATCCCAGCAGATACTGAAGGGAGAAACAAACTACCCCTGCGCGTTGGTTCGCATTGATACCTCCACACGAAAGTAGCGAATACTCTATGCGCAGCCTGACCTTTATCTCACGAGCAGTTTAGTACCTGGCACACGTAAATAACATTTGCGACAAGAAAGGCACTGCATACCTGCGCACAGGCGAACACAGAAAGTTCTCCTCACCACATCCATGCTTGCGAGGCGCGCTTGACAACCATCAGTGCTGACGAGCAGTGCGGCACAGTGTTCCGTATTTGATGCAAAGGCACAAGGTGCCCGAGAGGTGCACTGTTCCAACTAATACCAGCAGATCCAGATGGCTCTGTTCCCCATTAACCAAATATTAGTTTTCTCCATATTCACGACCGCTCGAGACGCGTGGTAAAACTGCTTAGTCTTCTTGAATACTACTTTTTTCAGCATAAAAATACGCTGTGTCGTCATTTTAGCATTAATACATTTATGCTTAAACATTATTAAAACATCACCATTAGTTCAAACATGCTGACCATGCAAATACTATAGGTAGCGGAAGAACTGCCCCTATGGGAATTAGTACGGTGGTTGTACGGCACGAGATGTCACCAAGCTACTATCGCTCGACCTTGGTAACGTGTTTTTGCGTACTTTTGCAGTTCCTAATGCATCTCATGGCCACCGCTTTATGTGGCGTTCATTCTTACCTCGATAAAACTATCAAGATGCCTCTCCTACTTTGAGGAATTACAGGAATGGAATTTAACTGCCCGGCCATTCCCGGGGTGGGAATGTGCTAAGTTTTTTATCATTCCGAGGAATTCAAAGGAATGGAATTGCGGCAAGTCCTAATTTCCCGGAATGGAACTTGAATGGTATGGAGGCTCCCATTCCGCAACTGCTTCCCACCCATTACATAGTGTTCAGCCATAATCCCTCATTGTCATCAGCCACAGCACAAAGTGCACTGTCTTACAGATGTGTAGCGGGTACCACGTGTCTCCAAAAAAATGACGAAAAATTGCATAGTGGGAACTTCGCTACTTGAGAAAAATCACGATGATTTATGGCGTAGTGCGTACCTTGCATGTGTACTTGTATTATGGCATCTTCGGCTGAGCCGCACTGGCAACGTGGCGGTGGAAGAGAAGTTACATCAAACACCGCCCGAGTTTCAAGCCCCGCTACGGGCCAGACGAACGTGTGAGCCACTAAACTCGAATCTGCGACAGCAGCGTCGTCACCGAGACGAGCACACCAGACGAAATTCAGTAGACGACACTTTGCAACGGCGAATTTGTACTGGGATTAAGAGCGAAAACGACGGAAAACCAGACGAATGGAGACGCTTGCGAGGTGCGTACAGCGTCGGTTCGTCTGTTCTCCACGCGCTTTTCGTGCGTGAGGTTTGCACAAACTCGACGAAAGTTAGCAGTTTCTGCACCGTCTTCGCTATCCGGTGAAATCCCGACAGCAAAAGTAGCCTTGTGTGAGCACGGCCGGATGATTTACAGCCCACGCATGTTTTACGTGCAGCCCGGCCGTGTTCTGCTGCAGCGCCAGCTGTAAATTGCGCCTGCACTGATAGAACGTAGCCGCGTCGTCCGTCAGCGCGCGCTGAACGACGGGATTGCACCACGCTCCACCGTCGATCTCCACGGTGGCGTGGTGGCGTGTACTCGTTTCGTGGCCTGCCCAGCCGAACGTGCGGCACCACGCGCGTGGTCACCAGATGAACGTACGGCACTGCACGAGTGCGCAAAAAACGCCACGAGTGCCGCCAGTCGAAGATCCCATTAGTTGCGCCAAGAGAATCTACAACGGGCTCTGCAATGTCCGCTCTTCCAGCTTTCGCTGTGACTGTGCTGCGTGTTCCGCGCAGGCCTGGCGATCCTTTTATCAGAACAGCGGTGTCGGACATCAGAGAATGCACTCAGTGACATGCTGCTTCTGAGATCGTGCTCACTCCCTTGACGCAAAGCATTGAGCCCACTAAAAAAATCGTATTTGTCTTTTGAGAAAATTAATACTATGACTTGGAAATTACTACTGCTTTGTGCAAGTTGGTAGGAATTCGTGGTTGAGTTGCTTCCGCTCGTCTGAAGAACGTGTTTTACCCTTGTCCCACTTTCCAAAGAGGAGGGCAAGTAACTACATTAGAAATACCATGTTTTTTATGATTACCTTAACTTCAAATATTTGGGAAAAAAAGCGTTACGAACCGTTACGGAACATTTTTTTCTTCGTTCCGGAACAGAAAAGGAACGGAACTTTCTACGGTGGAACGAAACTAAAACCGAAACGAAAAACATTTCGTTCCGACACCCTGCCAGTAAGCTTGGAGGCGCTGTAATTAAAGAAGCCTATTGAGCATCAATAGCTGAAGGGGCACGACACCGTTGAAGGGATAGGACGCTTACCGCTGCAGTAGGGGCACGATACCATTGAAGGGGTGGGACGCTTACCGCCGCTGTATTTCCAGGTTGCGTTCCTCAGTGCTTCGTCGACATGGCTTCTTGTACGGTGGCCGCGCAATCTTGGCCATGAAGTTCCGCTCCCGCTTCTAAACGTGCAGGGATGGTCAGAGCTGGTTCCTTCGGCTACCGGCGGCCCTGCAACACGGTTCTTTCGTGGACGCCATCGCAGAATATGACTCCGGATACAGCGGCCAGCCAGACGCCACCTCGGTTACGTTCCTCGGTGACCTGCCTTCGAGGGTTCTCGAACATTGGCCACGCTGTCTTGATCAGGCAGTTCCGTTTCCGAAAGTGCAAAGATGGCCAAGTTTGGTTCCCTCGGTTACTGGCGGCTGGCAACATGGTTCACTCCCAGATGCCCTCGCAAGTCATGACGTAGTATATAAAAGCCAGCCAAGCTCCAATTCGGTTGGGCACGACACCGTTGAAGGGATGGGACGCTTACCGCTGCTGTATTTCCAGGTTGGTTACTTCAAAGATGCTTCCTGTTTAAAAAGTAGCCATTACTGCCTTGTTGCGGTGTCGTGCCCTACTGACCTGCGTGATAAGATGTTTCGTACATTGCTGTTTCTTTCATGCCTGCACCGGAAGTTTGCATCGTTGTTGTTGTTGCTTTCAGGTGACATTGAATCAAATCCCGGCCCTAGCGTCTAGGAAACACTCGCAATCGTTCTTGAAACAGTGCGCAGGCTTGAAGCGGGTCAGAATACAATAATTGGTGAAATTAAGGGGCTAAAAGAAAAGCAGGATGCTACTGATAAAGAAATCAAAAGCTTGACCATGATAGTGGTCACTCTGGAAGCAAAGCTGGTTTCTAATGCCCCTCCTTCATCCAACTTTGCTGATGGTGCTATTGGTTCTATTTCTGATCAACTTCAAGCAGTAGTATCAGGGTGTGATGAAACGGAAAATAGAATGCGACGGTGCAACTTGTTGTTCTTTGGAATTCCCGACGAGGACAAAGAAAGCTGGGAAACTTCTGAAAGTAAAATTATCGCCGTATGCTCAGATAAGTTAGCGATCACCCCTACCAGTTCTCAATATGAACGTGTGCACCGGCTGGGTAAATTTGCTTCGAACAAATGTAATCCGATAATTGCTAAGTTTACGTTTTTTATGGACAAACAAGCAATCCTCGCCGGTGCATATCGGCTGAAAAATACTGGCATCTCTATTAGAGAAGATTTTTCGCAAGCAATATGGCAAGCGCGCAGGAAACTGCTTCAGTTTGCTAGGGAACGGAATTTCCCTTTCAAAGTGAATGTCGACAAGCTTCGTATCGATAATACTACATATATCTATGACACTTGTTCTGACACCGTAGTAACCGCTAGATAGCTAGTTGCCGATGTACGCAGTGCTAATGTTCAGCAGCCGTCTGCTTCATGTTCTCCTTCACTTTGAGTATCATTTACTAATATTCGCAATTTGTTACCGAAACGTGTCTTGCTTGATTCATATCTCGAGGACAGCAAATCAGATATTCTATTGCTAACCGAGACTTGGCTTCGCGCTGACGTATGCGACACTGAGCTATATCATGCTTCAAATCAGTACTCCATTTATCGCCATGACCGGGCACATAAAAAGGGTGGTGGCGTGCTGTTAGCCATCAAGCGAACTATACCTTCCTTGTTGATACTGACACTCCCCTTGACATAGTCTGGGTCGCCTGTCCTACCTTACCTGGAAAATTATTGATGGGCGTATGCTATCGCCCACCTTCCTCTGACCGCCTTTTGGTGTCTGAGCTTCACAAAAGTATTTCCAGGGCTCTTGACCTGTTTCCCACCAGAAAAATTTACTTATTTGGTGATTTTAATTTTCCTGATATTAATAGGTCTCGCATGTCTTCTTCAAGCAGTACGTCAAGTGAATTCATCGAACTATGTTTTGACTTTATTTCACCAGCTTGTCTCAGAGCCCACTCGCGATACTAATAATTTAGATCTTATTCTGACAGCACAGCCACATACCATAGGTCCAATTGTGCAATTCGACGGTTTTGGCGAACACAACCTTCTACAGTTTTCAATTAATATTCCACTAAAATTTCGGGTGTTCAGCGCAAGGTAATCAGGGATTATAGCAAGGCAAATTACGATAAAATGAACGCTGAACTTGATGTCTTCCTACACAGTACATTTCTTCCCTCATTCAGCTACAGGTCTGTTCAGAATCACTGGAATTCCTTTAGAAATATTATGGCGTTCCTCATAGATAAATATGTTCCACTAATAACAATCTCTAACGACAAATCCAACCCTTGGTTTAATAAATCGCTTAGATCGCTGAGAAATAAAAAGAAAAGGTTATAAAAAGAAAAGCGTTTGATCGCGTGTGTCACAAGTTAATTACAACAATAGAGGCAATAATTGGCGCTGGAAACATTTCAGCTTGGATCGGCGATTTTTTATCCCAGCGTTCGCAATTTGTTTATCTCGATGAAGCGTCATCCGATATTATTCCCATCTCATCTGGTGTACCACAGGGCTCGGTCTTAGGGCCCTTACTGTTTTTAATTTATATTAATGACATCGTCACTAACACTGAATGCAACATAAAATTTTCGCGGATGACTGCATTATCTATAAAGAAATAATGTGTTACGAAGACCACCTCACCCTAAACAGACTACTTAACGTAATAAATACCTGATGTGAACAATGGCAAATGTCTATCAACACTAGCAAATCTGTGTCAATGACGGTGACAAGAAAGAAGAACCCATCAGAATTTACTTACTCACTTAGTGACACTAAACTAGCTAAAGTTCATCGACACAAATACCTCGGACTGACTCTTACATCCGACCTCAGGTGGAACATACACATTGCCAACATCTCCTCAAAAGCCACCCGTAAGTTGTTCTTTCTTAAAAGAAAGAACAACGGCCTTGTTCTTTCTGAAGTCTGCTCCCACCCATATCACTCCTCAGCTATACAACCTTTGTGCGGCCAGTACTAGAATACGCTAACAGTGTTTGGTTCCCTCACAATATCACTAACATAAATCAACCATAAAAAGTTCAAAGAAAAGCGATACGGTTTATTCGTAACAAATACAAACTTACTGACTCGCCCACTGAACTTCTGGCATTATCCGGTGTAGACACACTGACAGGTAGGGCAAAACAAGCTCGTTTAAAATTTATGCACAACCTTCTGCACAACCGATTCAACATAAATTCTTCAAATTACATCAACTTCTCTAGGTCCCGGATATCACGTAATAAACACAATAAAACGTTAGATGAATACTTTTGCAACTCCAACACATTTAAATACTCATTTTTTCCTACTGCAGTTAGGGAGTGGAACCGCCTTGACCCAACAATAGCAAGCATTGAATCACCGTCAACCTTTTGTTACGCGATAGAAAAGAAGCCCTAACCATGAAAAAAAAAGTTTTATGTTTATGCAATGTGTTCTTTTGTTGTCTGCATGACTTTTTTTATGTTCCATTAAATTGTATTAAGTTTCACTGTTGAGTTGTAAATATCAATGTTGTATTAGAGATAACAACATTTCTATGTATGAAACGCAATTGTACTCTGCAATATGTGTAATATGTTCATGCTTACGTTGTTATTTGTATGCCCACCTGCCTTGGTCTCCAAGTGAGACTGGCAGTATTGAAAATAAATATGCTTCCGCTAAAAGGTTATCATCTTCTAAGTCATGGTCTATGTATAAAGACTGCCTAAAATCTTACTGCCTTGCGATTAGCGAAACGAAAAAGAAATATTTTTCCGCTGACCTGTCTTCACTTTTACTCACTAACCCTAAAAAGTTTTCGCGTGCCATTTCGCCTGACCGTGGCAGTGACATTGTTTCATTACATAACGCCGATAATGTTCCTGTCTCTGCATCTGAGTGTGCTTCAATCTTCAATTCGGGGCCGAGGTTTTATTCTTTTTTTGTTTTTCATACCTCACAATAAAGAAAACCTTCAATTCGTTTTTTTTTGCTCGGTTTTTACTAATGAAGACTTTTCTTCGGTTCCCAGTGTTCCCGATCGTGAGTACTGCTTCATGTCTCCTATCAGTGTTACTGTTGAAGGCATATCTAAACTTATACACGGTCTAAAGCTATCTACATCGTGTGGTGTTGACAATATTAATTCGAAGGTACTTAAAAACTCATCCGCTTCGTCCAGTCAAATTTTATGCCACATTTTTCAACAGTCTTTATCTACTGGTCAACTTCCCACTGACTGGAAGATAGCAAAGGTTATTCCGATATTCAAGGATGGTAACAAACACTCACCCGGTAACTACCGCCCCCTTTCGCTAACATGCATCTGTTGCAAGCTGCTTGAACACATCATCACCTCCCATATATACAGCCATCTTGAGTCAAATAACTTCTTCTTTCTAAATCAGCATGGTTTTCGGAAAGCGTTATCTTGTGATACTCAGCTATTAGAATTTATGTCTGATTTACATAACGGCATGAATAGTATTAAAATTGTTGAGTGCATCTTTTTAGACTATGCGAAAGCATTTGACAGGGTTGCCCATTGTCGCCTAATAGCTCAGCTGTCTGCACTTGTGCTCGACTCATCAACATTATCTTGGCTTCGAAATTTTTTATCCAATCGACAGCAGTTTACATTTGTCAATAACTTCAGCTCGTCTACTTCATTTGTTTCATCAGGTGTGCCCCAGGGCAGTGTGTTAGGCCCTCTTCTTTTTCTGCTTGATATTAATGATTTGCCTTGTAACATTTCTTCCTCAATTTGTCTTTTCGCGGATGTCTGCGTAGTGTACAGAACTATTAACTCTGAAGAAGACCACGTACATTTACAAAATGACCTTGACTTAATAAATGAGTGGCGTGACCGTTGGCAAATGACGCTTAACACATCTAAGTGCTGCGTACTTTCTTTCACCTGTAGGAAATCGGTTTTTAACTTTTCTTACACTATCTGTTCAGCTGAAAGTCCCCGTTCATCTACTTACAAATACCTTGGTGTTCATCTTTGTACTAATCTTGCCTGGTGTACTCACATCGACAAGATATGCGCGAAAGCAAACAGAACTCTGCGATTCTTGCGCCGGAATCTGCATCATTCCCCATCTACCATTCGGCAACAGGCCAACCAAACGTTTGTACGCCCTCAGCTGGAATACGCTTCGTCGATCTGGTCTCCGCATCAAAAATACCTAATAGATAAACTGTAATCCATCCAAAATCGTGCAGCCCGCTTCCTCACTTCAGTGTATAATCGCCACTCCAGCATCACCCAAATCAAACGTGATATTGCCCTTACTAACTTGGATTCCCGCCGCTGTCACCTGCCTATGCCTGCTCCATAAGTACTACTACAACTCGTGGGCCAGTCGTCTCTTGCTTGACATTCCTTCGCGTACATCTAGTCGACTTCATAATCACCTCAGTTTCAGACGCATCTTCGGCAACACACAGTCATTCAATAATTTTCCATTTCCACGCGCCATCGCACTTTGGAATAACCTTCCGGATGAAATTGTTTCTTTGAGAGATCCGGCCAAATTTCGTGAGCAACTGCAAGTTTATATGTTCCCTTGATTTCGTATACATATGCTTCATTTTTTTCCATTTTGTATTTTGCTGCATTTGCTTATAGTGTTTGTTCTTCTCCCTTCTATTGTACAATTTTCTTTGTTTTCTTCTTCGTTATATTTTCTTTTTATGCTTTATGTATTGTAATTTTTCTGTAACCCCCCTACTCCATGTTCCTCTGGGGCCTGTAGGGTAACATGAATAAATTATGCGGACAAAGGCTTGTGGCTGGATTAAAACCAAAGTGCGTGGTATTTGGTTGACATTTTTCGTTATGTTGTAGCGTTGTGTCCTACTTCCTCCTATGAGACATGCAACTGATGACGATGTACGCAGCGTTGATCGAAATACCACCAAAGAGGCTCAGAGGAGCACATCAGCTGCTCGTCATTAAAGCCTATTATGTGATTCCACAACGTGTGTCTATGTGGAGTGACTTTAAGTGCCCAATAGGCGCGATCACTGAAATCGAGCTCTCGCTATGCACTTTGGGCCAATCCAGAGCGGGCACGTACATTGCAAATTACATCACATAAGAGATGTGCTTGATTATGCATGAAATCACACACAAATCGAGCTTCTCGACCTTCAGTGTTCGGAAACCGAAACGGAACGCATTTTATGGCATGCAGTCAGAAAGAAATGGCTCAAGTAATTTGAAATGACCCCGAAAATATGTACCAAAGCCCATGATTCCCGAGCAAGCCCTTGCCGAATTCATGCCCATTTGACTATTAACTGCCATTTAACTTGGTGTATGGTGGCTGAAATGTATTTGGTGCAAATAAGCGGTAACTGGACCTGGAAATCAACGCGTAGTCAAGCCGAAATCCCCGCTGCAGGCCCCTGTCGTAGCAGACGACAAATGCTAGCAGACGACGGCTTGGGCGACAGGCGCAGCTTGTGATTGGTTGGGAAGCAGTACTCTCTACATCAGGTCACCTCATGACGTTGCCAAAGCGGATGGATGGATGAATGCTATGAACGTCCCCTTTATAGCGGGGCGGTGACAAGTGTTCGCCTAGGCTCGAAAAGTATAAAAAAAAATAGTGCGCCTTTCTTTAATGTTGGTCTAATACCAATTCGATTAAACCTATCTTACAACAGAAAAAACGTAGATTCACAGCCCAGTTCTGCCCTTTACGGCACATTGTCCTTATTTTCCCCATTATTTATTTTTGTCCTTTCTCTCTAGTTTTCTGCCACCAATACTCTAATCATCTCTTACTTATTTCTCTTGGGTTTCACTGATAGCACGGTGCAAGAAATACTTACGTGAGCGAACGACGCAAATATAGCGCTTGTTGGGGAGAGACGGTTAATGTTCTGGTTTTCCGCGTGCCAAGAGATGGCACGCCGGACTGAGGACCATGGCGGGCTGCTGGCAAATTCCCCAAAGGACCTCCGGCACGTGGGCGACGGTTTCCAAATCTGAAAAACCAAGTTATCGCGTGATATCGACCGCCCGACACGTCGCGCGAACGGCCCGTTTCGTCGTTCACAGCGTCGCTCGTCGCTGTGCAGTGCATTTTCGCGCAGATGGGGTTTGGCCTTCTCTGTCACGTGCTACGTTAGCTGTGCAGTGCACGCACTTTTTCTTGTTGCTGCAGTTGCTTTTTGAGCTCGTTTTTGAAAATGTCATAGTGGTATAGTGTTTTTGCACTGCGGAAGAATGGGCAAGCGCTTTGTGCCCTTTTTGCAAAAGTGGCTGCAAATGTTGCTAAGAGGAGTACGCGCTTTCCACGCCGCCAGCTAACAAAGAAAGGCTTCAGGCATGTAGGCGTACGATACCACGAATGAACGCGTGCTGCAAAGGACAGATCGTGCGTGCGAAAGAGATTTCGCTGAACGTGATAAGAGTGAACGTGATCGAGGGTGCTATTTCTTCTACTAAATACTTCAGGCACCGCTTCATTCGTCATATTCGCTATATGCACACTGGTTAAATAGAAGAGCTTCAACAGTAGGCGGAGGCTCCGGCCGCTGTGCACACGGTGACGTTGCGGCCGCTTGCACGGGTCGTAGAGTGCGTCGATGCGCGCGGTTGTCAAGGCAGCCTACCGGGTCGAAGTTGGTAGCACCACCTCTCGGGCTTCTTGTGAAGCAGAACATTGTCGCGCAACGGGCAGTCTTGGCGTTCGCTCAACTAAAGTATTTCTTGCACCGTGCACTGAAGCGAAGGAGTCCGAGATGTATTTTCAGCGTTGCGTTCAGCTTCTTACGTGACGCCGTGCAGCGGATGTGCAGTATTGTAGACCCTAAATGTGTTCGGCATTTCGGCTAGATCAAGCCGCACTGGCGTGCGCTGCAATCCGAACCGAGTGTATCTTGTACTTGACCTCATAATGCGCACATAATTGCATTTAGGACACGAGAGACCACAATCACAACAAAGGACACGGGACAGAGCGTGATTGTGTTCTCTCGCACCTTAAAAGCAATTAGGAACGTTCACCAACTCGCCCAACAAAAAGTTCTCTTAGTACTGGGCAGTTCATCAATGTTGGTGGCGCTTTCAAGTTTGAGCTAATTGTTGCTTGCAGGTATTCTTAGAGTACCTAAAAGACGTGATGCAGTTGAACGCTGATCACGGCATCCCGATGTTCTCTTACGTCTGGCTGTCGGACGTTCCGCATAGCAACGACCACGCTTTGTTGGTGCTGGACGATCCAGTACACGAGCTAATTCGAGACATGCAAGAACGACGTGCCTTCGAAAACACTGCGCTGGTCCTGCTGAGTGACCACGGCGCGAGGTTTGGCAGCAACCATGCCACGGTCATCGGCAGGCAAGAGGACAAGACACCGTTCGGATAGCTCGTGCTGCCGCGCAGATTTCTACACCACCACCTTAAAGCCACTGGGCTGGGTAAGATGCTGTGGCCTCTCCCCCGTACGCTCTCTCAGTAATCATGTGATGGCGTCGGGGAACGAGATTCTGCAGACGCGCGATGAACCAACGCGTTGTATCCTAGTCAGAACGCGCTGGCACGTGCTAGCGCGTTCGGGCCTGTGGAAGGGGCTGGGTAAAACGCTGTGGCCTCTCCCTCTTACACTCTCTCAGCAATCACGTGATGGCGTCGGGGAACGACACTCTGCAGACGCGCGATGAACCCGCGTGGTGTGCTCCAACGAGAGTTCGGGACGAGTAACCGCGACAGCAACTACAGTGATTTCGTGGAGTGCTCCACTTGCAAGGACGCGTTACCGTCGGGCAAGGTGCCCGTGATGAACGGAATTTTAAGTAGACCTATGCGCTGCTTCGCATCCCCACATGGTTCCCTTCAGTGGGAGATGGTGAACTTTTTATATTTTTAGGGGCGTAGCTCCTTAAGGCGGCACCCATTCGTCCCTCGTAGTCGTAGTCGTAGTAGTGCGTAACCAGTCGTAACGCTAGGACCAGATCTTGACCTCCAAGGAGGTGCCGGTGGGAGACTTTTCCTGTGCGTTGTTGAACAATAAAAAATTCGCAGCGTGCGCGTTAACTAAAAGCCGAATTGTTCTGTCTCTCATTCCCCATTAGGAGCCATTGGCATGTTCCAGTAGGAAACGTTAGTAGAAGTAGAAGTGTAAGTGCTAGCTAAAAGCCGACTTCTTCTGTCTCTCATTCCCATTAGCAGCCATTGTTTACCTCCAAGGTAGTGCCTGGTGAGATTTCTCCTGTGCGTGATTAAACAATAAAAATTTTGTTCAAAACGCCGTTGATTGATGAAATAAACCAACGAAAGACGCCAGATGTTTTCTAAAAGCAAAACGAAAGAACGCCAGATGTTTCTAAAGCAAAACGAAAAGACGCCAGCTGCTTAACGAAAGACGCCAGTTTTCTAAAGCAATGATTTTCTAAACAATGAAAATTCACAGCGTACATGTAAAATTAAAGTGAGCTGCAAGTCGTCATAACTCTCATCGAACCTTTAGTATAAACGCGCCCGATCTCACGTCGGTGATGATGTACTGGGCAGAATTCACGGAAGATTCACGGTTTACCGATGAACCTCCGCAGCTTCGCCCACTAATCATCATTCATTCCGTGGATATGCTGTGATTTTTTTTCTTTCATAAGCCATAAACTGTCATCTAATGTCAAAGGAAGTCAAACTCTTACTTCCTGCGTGCAGGTAAATCAGCGGCGTTTGGTTACAGCGTACGATCTTCACGCCACCCTTTTCCACCTCTTGCGCTACGCGCACACTGCCTCCAATGCTTCCCTACGCACATATAGGGGTCTTAGCCTTCTGGGTCATGTGCCTCCAGAGAGGAACTGTAGCGACGCCTTTGTACCTGTAGAGTTCTGCGAGTGCGTCGCAGCTGGCGTACACTTGGACCTGCAGTCAAATCTGGTGCAGTCATTCGCGACATTTCTGGTGGAGTACGTCAACCGTCTCAACGAGGCCAACTTTCCCGCTATGTGCGTCAGGTAAGCTTTGCAAAAACGTTCTGTTCCTTTGTTAATGTACGGCATTTATTACAAAGATTCAGCCTACACCCCATATTGTCTTTTAGTATTACTTTCATTTGATATCACTTGTGCGAAAAAGGCATAGCACCATGTCGGTCCAAATACGTGCCCATTGAAAGTGCGATAACCTTCAATCAGTTTCAATAAGAATTGTCTTTTATCGAAGGGCTGCGTGCTAGTGTCCACGTAGAACGCAATCTTTGCAACTTAGCTGTGGCTGGTGGAATAAACATAAATCCCGTGGTAATCAGGGCAGCGAAATGTTTAGTACAGTAAACACCGGTGCCCTGCCCCGCCACGGTGGTCTAGTGGTTATGGCGCTCGACTGCTGACGCGAAGGTCGCGGGATCGAATCCCGGCCGCGGCGGCTGCATTTTCGATGGAGGCGAAAATGTTTGAGTCCCGTGTACTTAGATTTAGGTGCACGTTAAAGAACCCCAGGTGGTCGAAATTTCCGGAGCCCTCCACTACGGCGTCTCTCATAATCATATCGTGGTTTTGGGACGTTAAACCCCAGATATTATATTATTATTAATAACGCCGGTGCCCTAGCTGCTAGTTTATTATACAGGGTAACAGCGCAAGACAGACAACCAGCAAAGTCATACACAGCTACGCAGCGGGCTCCTTCAGGTACATGACCTGCTTTCAAGGTGAAGCTGAAAAAACGCGTCTAGGGATCAGTTCTTTTAAACAGTGGTAAACAACTTTTCAGCGCGCACAGAAGACAAGGACAAGAAAGATAGAGGCAATCCATTGCAGAGGTTCTGTTGGCTATAATGGCAATCGAAATAAACTACCGGAATTTAAATGCAATGCTAACAGTAAATGTGTACCCGTAATTCACCCCTGATATTTCATTTTATCAATTTTATATTTCCCTCTCTATAGAGCGCTAGAAAACTGTCTTAGATGCACAGTACTCGTAGCAGCTTGCGATTGCTATCGTCCCGGTTTTCTGTACCGGCAGTATTTTCAGATATGTCTTGTTGCATTTTTAACATTGATGTCCCCGCTTGTGATGTGTGGTGCGCTTTTGAATTGTGCGCCTTGGGAAAGTGCGCGTGATAAAGAGAGACGACAATTGGAGTGCGCGCGCGGAGGTGGGCAGAGTGCCGAATGGACGACGACGACGACGAATACCTTCACGAGGGCACGAGGCGCAAGGATTCGACGTACAAGTGGCCCAATCAGAAACCAACACGGATCAGGTCAGGGGCCAATTACTTGCTAACACCGAGGTCCAGCAGTCTCCAATGAGGAGTGGACAAGTGTGCCCGAGGGCAGAAAAGCATGGACTGAGGAGAGCCGGAGAGTTCGAAGGGAACCAGACAAGCGGAAGGTGGAACCGGACCGGGCGCTGAAGACAGGCCGTCGGGTTTCGGACCCGAGCCTCCAGGACTTCAACCGGCCGTGGCCTCCTGCCGTCGCGTTCCCGAGCGAGGGCACCACAGCCATGGTACCCGAACTCCACCCCAAGGCCTGCGGACTCCAGTGCCGGCAGGCACGTAGCAGCAGCAGTTGGGCTACGGGCCCGAGCTGTGCATCGAGTTGCCTGGCCAGGTTGCCCTGGCATCTCAGTGCGTCGGCCAGCAGCCACCGTTTCGTCTTCGTCACCAGCCAGCCCGCGTCAACTCCATCCGTCAAGCCTCGGCGGATTTGGTGAGACTGAACTGGTTTTATTCCACGCTTCTCTGCTCAGCCGCGTCAGAAGTAGACTGTACAGTTTAAGTTCTTTGAACATGCCTTTTGTTTGTATTAAGAGTGTGTTACCGCGTGCAGTGAACCTTTTGTTGAATGTTTGGTTTTAGATTGTTTTTTCGCGCTAATGGTTTATTAAATGTCTTTGTGTGTGTTGAAACCAACGGCTTGTCCTCAATAAAGCTCTCCGACGCTCCAGTCTTAGAGAGCTGTTGTGAAGAGAAAAAGAACCTGCATCACAAATTGGCGTCCGCGACAGGACAAAGCCGTTTGTTTTTCGTCTGATGTTTTAATGGTGTGAACCATGGCGAGCACGTGGAATTATTGGAATTGGCCGAACGTATGGGTCTCGAAGGACCAGAGTTCAGAGCGTGGTATGAAGAGCAGAAGGCGCGAGAGCGAGAGGAACGGGCTGCAGAACGAAAGGCAAACAAGGAGAAGCTCGAATCGGAGCTTAGGGCTAAAATGGAACAGCTCGAAGTGGAGAGGCGAGCACTTGAGCGGCGACTCGAAGTGGCGATGGAGGAGAAGACGCACCTTGAGAGCCAGAGTTATGGGCAGGTGGTTGATGGTTGCTCAGATAGCAGTTTTTCCATGGAGTAAGTCGGATTTCTGTAGGTTTAGCCTGGAACCTCGCCATAGCCTTTCAGTAGAGCCAGGAGCTCAGATAGAGGATGGCAGAGAGGTAGGCGGCCAAGAAAGCAGGATTTGTGCAGAGCTTCATGAAGCGGAGGATAGCTTCGCAAGCGTGGAACAAGGTAGTTTCATTGAGAGTGAGTGGTGCTTTGGAACCTCTGGGAGGCTAGGCACGTATCAGGAAGAGGAAGGATTGCCTCTCAACAGCTCCATTGAAGGAGCACAAAAATATCGCTTGGGTGATGACGGCGAGTGCCGTGAAGTAAGGTTTAAGGTGGTGGCTGCCGATTCTTGTGTACCGCGGGATGCGGTAACAGGCGCGGCGAGCATGATCGGAGGTCATGCGAGTAAATCCCTCGTAGAGCGAGGGAGTTTGAATCATCAGGACAGTGCAGATGCAACCTCTTCGAGAGAGAAGGCAGAGAATGCCGAATCGCTGCTCGAAACTCGCAGAACGGAGTCGCGAGTACGGCTATCCACATCGGATGTCGCCAGGCAGGTTGGCCAAACTGAGAAGGTCAATAACGTTGAACCCAGTGCAATGTCGGTTGAACGCGAACCAGAAGAAGACAGCCGAGTACAAGGGCATTTCTTTCTAAGCAGCGAGAAACCTGATGTGTCTCTCGCAGCATCTTTCGATGCGGAGGACACTTCCTCTAACGTTTTGTGTCTTTTAGATTGTCAGTCAGAGGACGGCGTTCGTGTGAGGAAACATCGCGTTTGGACGCCTCTAACTCGGTGCGCCTGTAGGCAACGCCTCGTGTTTGGATTGAATCCTTGCTGCGTCGTCGCTAGAAACTCCGTTGGGCGTCCGTGTGGTCTCATGCAGGGGTACAGACGCGCATTTCAGCGAACAAGCTTCAGAGCGTCTTTGCCACAGTTGTTTTCTAAACGCGAGAAAAGGGCTACTCGTCTCGTGTGGGATGCTATTACTTGAGCGTCGAGTTCAATGACCGGTCGCTGTTTTGGGTTCCTGACTTTGGATAACGGATTTATATGTTTTGTAAATATCCGAGTTTGTTGTGAACTTTGTTTTGACTTTGAATGTGATGTGATGTACAGATATTGATGTCGGATGTGAGGTGAAGTGCCTAGCTTATGTGGCAGCTCTTTGAATGAAAAGCGATCAGGAAATTTCGTATGGTTCTTTGTCCTTGCATTGAACAGTTGGGGCTACCGGAACTTTATGTTCAATGGAAGTGTAAGGTTGCAAAAGTGCATTGGCTTGGGCTATACTAGTAAAGTGCAGTGACTATTAACTGGCAGACTTCGCTGTTACCCGTGCAGCATTATGCGATCGCATTGCGACACTTGTTGAATTGTATATTTACTTGTCGTAAATGATATACCTTGTGTGCGCATTGACTGTATCCGAAACGGGTTAGTAGACAAGAGGTGTGGTGCTTAAAGTCTGTCGGTGAGTGTTACGCGCACTGAGCGGCAGTTTTTCGACCAGAAAAACTTTTCGAAAAAGGGGCCTATGTGATGTGTGGTGCGCTTTTGAATTGTGCGCCTTGGGAAAGTGCGCGTGATAAAGAGAGACGACAATTGGAGTGCGCGCGCGGAGGTGGGCAGAGTGCCGAATGGACGACGACGACGACGAATACCTTCACGAGGGCACGAGGCGCAAGGATTCGACGTACAAGTGGCCCAATCAGAAACCAACACGGATCAGGTCAGGGGCCAATTACTTGCTAACACCGAGGTCCAGCAGTCTCCAATGAGGAGTGGACAAGTGTGCCCGAGGGCAGAAAAAGCATGGACTGAGGAGAGCCGGAGAGTTCGAAGGGAACCAGACAAGCGGAAGGTTGGAACCGGACCGGGCGCTGAAGACAGGCCGTCGGGTTTCGGACCCGAGCCTCCAGGACTTCAACCGGCCGTGGCCTCCTGCCGTCGCGTTCCCGAGCGAGGGCACCACAGCCATGGTACCCGAACTCCACCCCAAGGCCTGCGGACTCCAGTGCCGGCAGGCAACGTAGCAGCAGCAGTTGGGCTACGGGCCCGAGCTGTGCATCGAGTTGCCTGGCCAGGTTGCCCTGGCATCTCAGTGCGTCGGCCAGCAGCCACCGTTTCGTCTTCGTCACCAGCCAGCCCGCGTCAACTCCATCCGTCAAGCCTCGGCGATTTGGTGAGACTGAACTGGTTTTATTCCACGCTTCTCTGCTCAGCCGCGTCAGAAGTAGACTGTACAGTTTAAGTCTTTGAACATGCCTTTTGTTTGTTATTAAGAGTGTGTTACCGCGTGCAGTGAACCTTTTGTTGAATGTTTGGTTTTAGATTGTTTTTCGCGCTAATGGTTTATTAAATGTCTTTGTGTGTGTTGAAACCAACGGCTTTGTCCTCAATAAAGCTCTCCGACGCTCCAGTCTTAGAGAGCTGTTGTGAAGAGAAAAAGAACCTGCATCACACCGCTGCAGGTGGCAGCTTGCGAGCGTGACGGACGCGTACGCGCTCGATGGCCAGCAGAGCGGCGTGGTAACCATGCGGGCGGTGGTCGTCACTCTGCCAGAAGCCCACTTTGAGGCGTACGGCGAGGTGCACGACGGCCTGGAGCGGCGGATTTCTTTCGTGCAGAGGGTGGACTGGTATGCCAACCAGACCGGGTGCCTTCCGCCGAGCCTCTGGCAGAAGCTGTGCTACTGTGCCTCCACGTAGAGCCGCCGCCACGGCTCCCAGCTAACCGGCACGAAACAGCACGTATTTAGTGCATACGCAAAGGCGGAAGAATTGCAGCAGTTAGTGCATCTTGTACGTGGCTTGAAAATCAGCTGAGAATGAGCTCAAACGTTTTTATCGAATGTTTCCCAGGCTAGTTTAATTATCTTTTTTTTTTAAATAAAGACGAATAGCAATATTTTCATACACGATATCCCACAACTCGATGTCACGTGGTCGTGACGTCAACGAAGACAGCAGTCGGCGTTTTCAAGATGAAACTGTTTATTTGGCCGGACTTTTGGCCGGGAAACGGAAAGGTAATTTACGGCAATACACACGGTATGCACTGATAGCGGCGAACAGAGCGTCGACCGTCGATCAACTGAGAAGTGGTGAAGTGCGTCGGCATTTATACAGGTGACGTCGAATATTCCAGTCTTATCACTGGTGGTCGCCCAAGCTCTGGAATATTCTAGGCTGTTCGCGGCCTGTGCGCAATCTTAACAAAACGATCTACAACAATCGCGAAGCTTCTCGAGCAATGAGGCGTGGTTTGCGCTGAGCGTTGCTGACAGTCTGTGGGCGAAAAGCGAATACAGCAAAAGTGATATGAAACGCACGTGGCATTATTTACATATACTGCCGTCTCGTTGCGAGAAATTGCAGGGGTAGGTACAGAAGTTGCTTGCAAATCACGCATAACATAAAGCAAATTAGCATACAAATGAACGCGAAACTGCGTGATTTAACAAGCACGTAAAAAGCAAGTTATACTAATGCACGTATAACAAATCAACATTGCATTAAATAACACTTATTAGATGGTAGAAAAAAGCACAAGTATACAAAAAGCGCACTACACATTTAGAACTCGAGAGGAACATGTCGAATTTTTTCTGCAAATTGTGCGCTAGGTAACTGGCGAAGTGCGCCGTCCAGACCTCTCCAGAGTTCGACTGTGGATGGGAAAAATGAGTATTTAAAACTATCTAAACATGGGCGGAATGAGACAAGATTAAGGGGGTGATAGCTTCGAGTAGCACGAGTAAGACGCTTCACGAATGAAACTGGGGCCGCGATCACCGCGATAACCGATGAATCATGCACAATCTTATGTAGAGTGACAAGCCGGTCACACGCGCGTCGGTGCGCTAGTGTTTCAAGCGAAAAGTTATGTGCATGCGATCAAATGCGGCCAACCGTTCATAATGCTCAGGGCACTAAGTATTCCTAGGGAGGGGATTTAAAGGGTGAAAACATCAGTATGAATACAGACGCTGCGGAGTAGTCACATACCAGGTAATCGCACGTGAGTTTTGCTTCGTTCTGTGACAACTTCAAATGATTGGTGGCACGAGAGAGTAAAAATTCGCTGCTTCGGCGATATATATTAGATACGACTTTTTACAAAATTTGTGAAAGTCAGAAGCAGAGTTCCCTTTTGCACTTGGCCAAAGGGAACTGGTAATCAAAATAGGTATACTCGAGTTAAAAAACGACGATAATTACATATATAAAGGCGGACCCGTAGTTATAAACTGAAATGCGCCCGAACCTCCTGTGGATTCTCCTGCCGGATTCTGCGATCCACGCTTCAAGCTTTACTTGATATATCACTATGTTAACGCGAAGCTGCTCGTGGTCGAGCCTTTCATGTCCGGAATCCGTGGTAACGCTTGTGGGCATTATAAACGGGTATGCGCCACAGACATCGGGTAAATCCCACTACTCACCAATGGTCCGCTAAAAATGAAGACAACAGTTATCCCAACAAACGGGTATGTGAAAAAGAAATCTGCGCGACCTATCAGAAAACTATTATTATCATACACGCATATGTGCCACAGAGGTAGGGTAAATCCCACAACACACAAATGCCACTGAAAAGGAGGAAGGCAACAGTTAGCCCAACAAATAGCCTGCGTGTTACCAAAGTCACACCACTGTCACGTGATACTTTCTGGTTATAAAAGCTGGTGGCTATACTATACAATAATAATATCTGGGGTTTAACGTCCCAAAACCACGATATGTTTATGAGAGACGCCGTAGTGGAGGGCTCCGGAAATTTCGACCACCTGGGGTTCTTTAACGTGCACCTAAATCTAAGTACACGGAAACATGGCTTCAGAACGGCGCAACAAGGAAGACGAAAATACGAAGGATCACACGAACACAGCTTGTGTTCGTGTGATCCTTCGTATTTTCGTCTTCCTTGTTGCGCCGTTCTGAAGCCATGCATCTGTACCAACTCGCCCAATTGTCAGTGCTACACGGAAACATTTTCGCCTCCATCGAAAATACAGCCGCCGCGGCCGGGATTCGATCCCGCGACCTTTGGGTGTTGGCTATGCTACCACCTCAAAGCTTAACAAAGAGTGTTTAATAAAGAGCAGTGATGCAACATATTGGGGCATCTTAAGCAAAGGCTTCTTTTAAACTTGTGTACACAAGAATGGTACGGTCAAGATGCAATAAAGCTGTACTAGCACCTCAAAGCATAACAAAGTGTGTTTATAAAGAGCAGCGATACAAGGTATCTGAAAGACTTGCAAAACATAGAAATCTGTATGCCTCACGAAGGTAACGCCACCAGCTAGCTGCAATTTTTTTTTTGATAAAAACACACTCCTTATTGTTTACGCGATGCGGAGCCTTATTATCATTGGTGAAGTTGCGACAGTGAAAAGTTAATGGTAAAACACTGCAAAGATTTATGAATGCATAAATTCTAGTGAGAAGAAAAAATCCTAGGTCCAAATTTTGGCATAGCGTCTTCGCGAATCTATAGACGCGAGTTAAAGATCTTCCAAAAGTTTTCGTTTCCGAGTTGTTCCCTAAGTGGTAACAATGAAGACTAAGATGCCTTCGCAGAAAATAATGTTTTCCTGTTTGGTACCCCTTATTGTCTGTTAAAAGTTTTTTGTAGCTGATTCGACGAGAACAAACTGGACTATTTTATAGCTTCCGAGACACACGTCCCTGCAGTGACGGTGCCAAAAGAAATTTTTCGTGAATTTGGCCGCGTGATAGCTTGTGTCGCACTACGAATTATATCTCTTTTGGTATTTTACTCCGATCACCATTGAACGTACACCTTACGCAACTAAAGGGCCAAGCTAGTACGGCGTACGGCAGTGGAACAACAGGTATAAATAAAATTGTCTGTATTGTCACGTCGTTGTGACGGTGAAGAAGGCTGCAGCAAGACCGGGAAACACGGAACTCTTTATTTGGCAGAACTTGTACCTCAAAGATGAAAACTCAAAATACAAGCGATACACGCTGTGCACTCACAGTGGCGAGAACAGTCGTTGGCGGTGGAGTAATCTGATTTGCGGTAAGACGCGTTGACATTTACACATGCAGCATCGAACATTCGAGCCTCATCACTCGTGGCCGCGTTACTTCCACAATAAACTCAACTGTTCCCGTTTGCGCGCTCAATCATATCAGAACGTAAAAAATTATCTGGACGTTTTCCAGACATTCGAACACGGTTAGCGCAAGGCACTGGTTATACGTGTAACGTACCGCTAACATAGAAATAGCAAAAGCGCGCGAGGCAATATATTGAGGATTCGCAACTCCATAAACCTTTAAAAGTTACAAATGCCAGTGATTAGCTATCGCTACCTTCTAAACTTACTTCGCGTAGATAAGCGCACACGCCCGCGATTGGCACAGTTAGAACCAGTGCAGGAAAAATACCCATGGGCATCACCCGCTTCTTCTGTTGAGTTTTTTTGCGACAGTTCTTTTTACACGAATTATCATTAAAGCGACGCAATCGGACTCCACATTGGTTTCTAAGAAGAATGTTTTAACAGCGGAGCCCTTAAGGTAGAGGTTAATCTCTGCTGAGCGTAACGCAGCTCCTAGAAGATATGCCAGGGAAACTTGGATGTGCAACTACACACCTCCGTTCGACTAAAAATGAAGATGCTCTATACAACTAGCTTAGCCGGTATGCACCGCAAAAAATGGGCAAGCCCTACCACTGACCTGAGGCCCACTAAAAACTCACAGGGTCCCGTATGCATTCACTCATGGAGGAAAGAAAAATAAAGAAGGTAGCATTACGTCATGCAGCCAGCCTTTGCAAGCCAACTCGTTTTCAAGCCACCAGTGTCGGCCCAACACATGACCATTTGCGGCAAGACCACGCAAGAAATGAGGTTTGCCGAGATTTCAGGTATGGCACCCGGTAGTTTCTAATCGAAGCGCGCTTGCTCGGCGCAGACCGGCCGGCTCACAGAGGAGGTTCAGAAAGAGAACTCCACCGGTAGTACCAAAACCTACCCGCGCTCTCTGGCGTTTTCATCACGTGTTGGGCCGACATGGTGGGCTTCAATCACGTGACGTAATGCTCCCTCCTTTCATTTTCCTTCCTCCATACATTCACTTAAGCCGACTGGAAGGCGAAAGCCATCATCTTTTTCTTCTCAGTCGACTTGTTGATGCTATCCCGCCATCCTTGAAAAGCTTTCTGCAATTAACGTGGTTTTGCACTGCCTCCAAGATCGGAGGCCCCTCACCTGGTTTTTCATTGCCCCCGTGATCGGACCACCTTTCACCAAGGTACGATGTCAAATGATGACGTCATCATGACGACGATAAAAGTTCTAGCGATACATCACGTCATCATTACGTAACATGGTGACATCATCACGTGATCACTTTTTGCATCACTCGTCCCCGACGCCGCGAGACGCGCCGACGGTCAAATTTCGCATTTGATGAGGCATATAAGGCTTTCGCCTTAAAATGAAGCTGTTTATAAGAAGCCTAGCGGGTGTGTGCCGCAGAAATTGGCATGCCCTGCTACTGACCTCAGGTCCACTAAAGATGATGCTGTCTATAACAAGCCAAGTGGGTAAGTACCAAGCACGTTCTAGCGGGTATTAACGCGGTAGCGTTAGAGAGCTCGTGTCGCAGAAATTCCGCTGTCGGCGTCGGCACCGTTGGTTGTGAGCGGAAAATCATCCGTGAGCGAAAAATCGAGAAAGTAGCAAATAAAATAAACGATAAAATCTTCGGCCCCAATGAGGATCGAACCCGGGCCGTTCGCGTGGCAAGCAGGTGTCTTACCACAAAGCCACGATGTTGCTTGCAGCTGCTTCGGACAAAAACACTACATAAATGTCATGTAGTGAAAGGAGTCTCGACGCATTTTGTTCGGCAGGTGTCACGACGAAAACGAGCCCATACGGTAGGCGCATTCGCGAGGCAATCAAACTACGTCGAAAAACGCCGGGATAGTGCAGCCATCGCCGCTAAATACACACACGAACTTTCAAACAGCTCTAAAAATGGACAACTATGTCCATCTAGAGGGAAACATATCAAGCCAACGCAGCAAACGCTAGATAATGTGCTGCCATCTGTGAGGCATTGTGAGAAATATGTCTCGACTTTTCATTGCATCCGAGAGGGCCGGCGCGCGGCGTATATCTTGGAGGCCATGCGACTCTTGCTTTAGATCGAAAGCAAGGAGGTTAAAAAAATTGCTGGAGTGGCGATTATTGCGCAATAGTGAAGCCGTGCCCACCAAAAGATGGCGGCTGCACCCGCCATCTTTCTAGGGGCACGATAAACCATCAGCGTTTGGCGAAGGAAAGCGAACGTTTTCCACGCACGCCAGAGAAGTTTAATTATGGTAACTTTTATGGGTCAGATACTGCTGTAAGTGTGTCTTTGTGTTACTAGTTTTCGTAAGTAAGCTTCAAAGTCATGGCAAATTTTATTGGACATCAATCGTCAATACTGCACTCGACGGGTTACTTTTGTCGGCAACAAGGATCTTTTATTTTATAATTGACGTAGCATTTACAATAACAGATCAAAGCCATTTGATCTCTAAGTAGGCACCACCAGAAAAGAGCATGTTTGCGAACTCTTTGGTGGGCAAAAGCTGGCTTCACTTTCAATGGCAAGGCGTTTCGAGAGCTTCCACTCCAGAATTTTGTTTTAAACCTCCTTGATCGAAAGCCTGTAAAATTCGCGCGCGCGCGTGCGTGTGTGTGTGTAACAATACACATTAATAAGTATGCACTTAGTGGTTGAAGTGCGCACTAGGGGCCGGATTTCGCTATCGCGTTCAACTCTTAAAGGCGAAGCTTAAGGGTCCCCCAATTTTTTGACACAGAAACTGGGTAAGCTCCCCTACTCACCTCCGCTCAGTTAAAGGTTATGAATAAATTCAAGCAATTAAATTGCAATATTTTGCCACCAGCTCCGCTGTTTAACCAATCTTCGCGACGTTAATGAAACTGCTTGAAAACTTTGGGTAATTCGGGATAGACATAAATCACCCTATAGCCATATCACCTGTAACACCCATATAATCAACCTACCTGTATCACCTATACGACCTATATCACCTATACAGCCTACATCACCTATACAGCCTATATCACCTATAAACCTGTATCACCTATAAACCTGTATCACCTATAAAGCCGTATCCCCTATACGACCTGTATCCAATAACATCATATATATGGGTCCTGTATATATAGGAATTTTCAGTAGGGTTGTTTGGGCGAAAAACGGGAAAACGCAACACAGTATCTTGAACATCGAGCAACATCTGAGGTATGCGTAATTTATTTCGTGCACAGCATTGGGTATCCGCGGCAGAACATTCGGACAGAAAATGGAAATGACTGCATGAGGTGGTTTTTTCGAAGAGAGGCGAAACGGTTCACCGAGCTGGTCATATCTTGATTGTGGCAGTGACGTGCGCGTTAAAATAAAATATGCTTCTTGACCAGCATACATGCATCTCTATCAGCAATGCTGAAACAACGTTACCTTCACGCTAGGAAATCGTAATTATTAACGGTTACTGCTTAAAATAATAAAACGTAACATAAATGAGCACTGACTGTCATATACTACAAAATCCAACGTTCTAGCAGCTCAGTATTTTTACTTCGCTTTGTCAACGTAGCCCCAACGATGAGAGAAAGAACCAAGGTTGTGTTTGATAGGCCAGTAATGTGAACTACGGATTATCTTGAAGAATGATGGCTGATGCTTTGTCGGCAATCATCATGGTAGGCGCGTTCAGATTTCCAGTTACTATCGTTGGCATGACAGATGCGTCCACGACGCGCAGGTTCTTCAAACTCCAAACCCTGAAAACAAATGAAGCATTATTTCAGTGGGAAGGCAATACAACGAGAAGTAAACGGACATTTAACTAGATGTTTACAGTTTAGGCAGATGAGATTTATAGCGGGCACAGCCCATGCATCCAGGAATGTAGGCTTTTATCTTGATCAAGATAGATGACCAACTCGCCCAAGCAGCCGTTTTAGCAAATTTTATCTTGAACCGGCATTAAAGAGAAGGTCTTGTACTCAAAGCAGATACGTCGGTAATGGGGAAGTTGGGCTTCGTCAAGCCGTAGAAACTGTGTGTGTATATATATATATATATATATATATATATATATATATATATATATATATATATATATATATATATATATATATATATATATATATATATATATATATTATTCAGTGTTATTTTCCACCGCACATTTAAACTCAATGGGGCACTAAAGTGAACCAAATAATTGTCTAGGCTGATAATTATACCCTGAATACTGTAGTGTCATTAATTTCACCCCGATACGTGTATTCATACTTGAGAAAACCACTGTTGAAATTTTCACTCTAAATTTCCCGCCGAAATCTTCTGTGGTGACGTCACGGGTTTCAAAGTGCTTTTTCGTATTTTGGCCCCATTAACTCAACCAAACTTTCTAAAACATTGTAGGTTAAGTATCTGATTCCCTCAGATGACAATGTACTTAATTTTTGCCGATTAGGAACTACATAGTCCGTAGTAGACACCGTTAAAATCTGACGTCACTGCGAGAGGAACGGGAATTTCAAGGCGGCGTCGGTCCTCGCATTTCTATTCGCACGTTTTTTCGCTTACCAAGTGTCTTCTCGCAGCATGAGTGGTGTTGTGGCTATTGTGAAGGAGTAATTGTTCGTTTAAGTATGCCGTTCATATTCCTCGAAAAATGTTCTTTCTTTTAGGAATTTCACCTTAGCGAGAAATAAAAAAAAAACTTTTCGACGAGGCGCATTGAAAGTAACATGCACAAGCGCTCGCTTCCAACTCAATCTGAAATATTTTTTGGACATATGCATATATGAACAAAACCATGCGCCTGTGCCATTAAATTTTACAATACCACACATGACCGAAAACGGTAATAGCCAGCCAGCAAAAAAGACAAGTGCATCGGTAGTAATAAAACACAGGCAAAAATAGCAGCTCTTACTTCCCTCTGCGATGATGACGCAACGGGACTTTTTGTCAGGCTAGAATAAGAAAGCCCGCTTACCCACTGACGGTCTACCTCGGCCGTTTCTGCCGCCTTTATTATTGTGCGCTCTGAGACCCAGCGCGATTTCCCATCGTGTGAAGGTGTATTCGTTTTACAACCTGTGCATTCAACCGCATTCACAAGATGCTCACGGTGCTGCGACGCATGGTGCTGTATTCAAGCGGCAACTACGCGAAATAATTTGGATCACCCCCTAAATGACGCTTCAGCGCTTAATATTTACTTCCTGCTATGAACACACTCTTGCTTTTTGCGATGTGCTACAATATTCCTATGCAAGGCACCGTACTGCTCGACGGAGCGCCCATATATGTACGCTGTTTGGTATTTGTAAATGTGTTATATATTGCTATCTTTACTGAGAAGTAACATTTGACTGGTGATTGAAAGAATGTTGTGTTGCACAGCTGAGCGTCGTTATAACGAACACTGACATATCAAATTATCGATTAATAGCGAACCGAACACGAAATTTAGTTGGTCACAATTTATTTCCGTGGCATTTATTCTAAACCAAAAACACGAGAGCCGCCGCGATATCGGTTTTAGCGAAGAAGTATTTGATACGCTCGAGGCTCAAAGATCGAGGGCTAGCATAAAAAGCAAAATGAACTAGAGACGTGAGTCGGGCTAGTTGGTGCGTATTAACTGCAGACATAATTGATTAGCGCAAAAAAGAACGGACAAGGTAGAGACGACAGACAGGACGGAGCCTCGGAGCACGGAGGGCTCCGTCCTGTCTGTCGTGTCTACCTTGTCCGTTGTTTTTTACGCTAATCAGTTATGTCAGCAAAATGAACATTGAAGAACAATTAACAACCACATGTCGTTTATTCCGATAGCAATTATATGGTCAGTCTCGGCTGGTTTCTGCCGCCGCCGTGACGCACCGGATATGTATAAGTATGTATATATATATAAAAGTCTCAAAGAAAAATAATTGAGAAAAATGCTTCCGAAAGGCGGAATCGAACCAGCAACCTCTCTTTCCGCAGCGCGGGGCGCTAACCACTACGCCAGAAAGCGCAGATCCTCCAGGTAGCTAACGGCGAGCGTTATATACAGACCCTTTACCGCTGGCAGGACTCAGAGACGGCAGGCGCTTATAAGTGTTTCTTCATTACCAGCGAGATGGCGCGAGGAGCGCACCGGGCGCATTTAAAGTCGTCGGCCAGCTCGCTCTCTTCTTCTAATATTTGCGCAGGGTGAACCTTGCTCTTCCGCTGTCTGCTCGCGCGGTAGCTGCTGCCGGGGAGTAGATATTTCTGCACCGTAGCAGCGCGTTCATCACAGGCCGCTTCTCTTGCTATCGCATTCATTGCTTCTCCCTTGCGGCGAAACTGTGACTAAATTTGAGTACATTTCAGCCCTTCAGTGCCAAAAAAGCGCATTTGACTGATTGCCCCACCGTATCAACAGCACAAGGAAGGCTTAAAAGCTCCTGCGACAAAGAAGGGTGGAACAATAAGCAGTGCGGACGCCGCTGACATGGTGACGGGGCTCAAAAACTACATGGACAGACTCCCCACGACCAAAACTACTGAAGTATCAAAGGCCCTCTAGTCTATAGACATTGCGGAAAGGTTCACTCTACGCAGTGCTGTGACTAGACGATGATCGAATCCTACTTGAAATGAATGTGATAGCAGTGTTACTCTGTGAAGCGACCTTTGTTCTGCCGTAGTTTGACATTTTCTAATTTTACCGGTCTATGTAGTTTGATACGCCACAAGGAGAAAGACAACAATTACCTCGTTTGTAGTGGTTTCGACTCCAAGATTAATGCGTTTTTTTTACCTAAATATTGCGCCGGTCAGATGGCCGATTTGTTATCGCCTGTTTTTAACTTTATTTTTACAATAAATATCGCATATAACAAACTATATTATGGTCCTACAGTTACTTCGTTACAAAGAGGTTCAACTGTTATTAGGCTATCGCGCGCTTGTGAATCCAGTGTAACCCAGCAGCGACATACATTGTCTGCAAGTGGGCGCTCTCCAGCAGCTCTAATAAGCTTTTGCTAACTATGCTGCACTGTGAGTGTCATGCTGGCTACATTGGCGCTCGTGTTGACAGCCTACATTCGTGGTAGCAACTACTGAAGGGCTGTCAATTATGAGATAGAATTATCGAGTCACGCTTAAAAACACGATGTTCGCCACAATTGGTCGTTTACCTATACTTTTCAGTTATGTTATCGATAGAGCTATGCGTCCATGTTTTAAATAAAACGATACGCAATAATTCGTTTTTACTGAAGATACGAAAAACGTTTAGCTGTGTTTTTTTTTTCTTGCAAAGCTTCCACTAGTGACTCTACTGCGATGCGCAGCGTATCACCTGCATTAGTTTTCCATGTTACTCATTTTTGTATTTTGTATAACTGTGATGTTTCTGCAGAATGCAAGACAAGCGTCTTAGTGTTATCAACACAACTAACAAGTATGCTTGAAATAATGAAAACTGCACAAGTGATTTCGAGAACGGACTATAGTGCTAAGGCCATGTAGTTATGACATCGTGACAGAAGGGTACATAGGGACCAACAGGCACTGCGCCAAGCTAGTAGAGTGGCTGAATAACACAAACTGTGTGCAGACTCCGTGAACCAATTTACTCATGATGCATGGAACTGTACGAAAGGGCTACACCGAGTGCAACTACTTCATTGGGATTTTTTTACTGGAACAGTAAAAAAAGAGGCTTTGCATTTGTTTTACCTCACAGCATATATCGGACTTGTGCCATCGTCATCATTGGCTCTATTTACGCCAGCTGGCAGTCGGAGGCTTTCGCGTTCACTTGTCAGTCGTTAGATAGCGTTTCACTGTCTTTCAATCATTTTTCTCTCTGCCTCTTCCAGCGCGGAACAACTACGGGAACCGATGACACCCTTGTCCTTTCTAGGCAGAAGTTTGCTGTTCATTGATGGACGCAGGATGTGCCTAGTGATTCCTAGTAGAGTATAACACAGCCTGCAAGCCTGCAATTCTGCATGTGACGAACAGAAATCCAAAATTGAGGTGTCCTCGGTACCGATGAGGGCGATTGTCTTCACGAAGGAATTTCAAATTAAAATGCTAGTATAAAATAGGCGCCTAAGCATTTTCTCCCTTCGTCGCTAAACAACAATTGTATACTGCAAATAGTTGGATGCAGAGGCAATCGCCCCCACTAGACCTCCAGTCTGAGCGATGATGGCAGATATGTATATTATTTTCTCGGCTCAGGATCGCCCCATGCCGATTCGATCGAAAGAACGCGCACCTTAGCTTAGAGTCCACTACGGATCTTTCATCCGAGCCCATGGGACACGTGCAGCAGGCGTGCCACGTGGTGTGAGCCAAGTGCCGTACAAGGCAGGTCAGGTAGGGATCGCTCCACACTTCTCCTTCCGAGACGCACGATTTCAGAGGGATGTTCCAAGGTTTCGCTCCCACGGCCCGCATGGCATCGCTCTTCATGAGGCGCAGCGCAATCTTGGCCGCTGTCGAAGAGATATAAGATAATTAATATTAATAATTGTTGGGGTTTAACGTCCCAAAACCACAAAATAAATATGAAAGATGCTGCAGTGAAAGGCTCTGGGAATTTCAACCACCCGGGGTTCCTTAACGTGCACCTAAATCTAAGCACACGGGCCTCAAGCATTTTCGCCTCCATCGCAAATGCGGCCGCCGCGGTCGGGATTGGATCCCACGACCTTCGGGTCCGCTGTAGAGCACCATAACCACTAGACCACCATGGCGGGAAGATACAAATGTGAGGAATGGATTTGAACCCGGGCCCTCTGCGAATGTGAGGAATGTGCCTTTTCTACTTCGGCCCTGAAGCAACATGTCTTGTTGCTGACGTTTTCAAGCTGCAGTGTTGCATCTTATACGCCCCTAAAAAGCCATTGGAGCCATCTATACACGTAGCGCTACAATCTGTATTCATGTATGAATAGCGAACGCGGTAGAGGTCGAAGAACGCTATAGTTACTTGACCACGTCAACAATGCGAGTAAACCACGACCAGAACGTCATGGCTTCTGCGTCCTTCTGCTGCACAGATACCGTTGTCTAGTAACGTTCTGTATAAAGATGAGCACGTGCGGGTAGTTGTGGCACTCTGTTCAAAAATATATAAAAACAAAGATATTCTTCTGGCTTGGCATACATTTTTTGCTGTAGTGTTTCTTATTACAGTAAGCTTGAAGAATATTCTGTTATAGTTCCTTGGCTTTTATCATAACACCTGTTATACAGAATAACCTTAAAACAGTTTGCATGTTAATCATTCTTGCATTTTGTCAGTATTATTAAAACTGCCTACTTACTTGGACCCATTGGTCTGCTAGTATGCAATAGTAAAAAAAAACAATAAAGAAATATCTAGAAAACTGAGGGACGCTTAAGCTTGGCATTCAAGAGTTGAACGCGATAGCGACATCCTGCCCGTATTGCGTACTTCGACCACTTAGTGCATAATGTTTAATGCATGCTGTTACTCGAGAAATTCTAATTGGGCATTACTGAAATGTAATTGACAAAGCACGAAGTGGTCACGTAGCCGCAGCACGCCGAGCTTTGGTGTGAGTCTTCTCTGCCTCCTTGCGTGGCCGCCCTCGTTGTCGTGCGCCACTTGACACTGATGCGCCACCAAAACTCGCCGATGAAGAAGACACCGCAGTGTTTGCGCTTGTAGACGACACAGAATCTACCACAAGCGTGTCAAGAGCCCGGTGACGTGAGAGAACGTCTGTGCGCGTGTCATTTTTTTTCGAAGTATCAGTGCACCCAGTAGTGTGTAACAGAATGCGCGCACTCAGGCATGTGCCTTATGTAATGGGTAGCATGCTATAAACCAGGAGAAACTGTGGACGAGAAACTGTTTTAGAGGTTGCGATGCACCCACTATGTGGTCTTAGGAGAATGCGCGCAGTAATGCATGTGCCTTTTGTAATGGGTGGATGGCTCTACACCACGAAGTCGTTATGATCTTCATGGCAATGTACGCTTGTACCACGCGATACTACTGCGATATTACATCTCGTACTGTGACATCTGCATACAGGACACGTATGTTTTTGAGGCATTAAAGTTACTTTCAGTACAGTTCGAAGCAGAGGTGCGGCTGTGAGTTAGAACACCTGCTTTCCACGCAGACGGCGTGGCTTCAATTCTGACTCGGACCCATCCTTTTTATTACTTATTCTATGTGCAGTTTTCTCGATATTTCGGTCGCGGAGAAGATGATAATTTTTCGATAATTTACGCCGACACCGACACCAGAATTTCTGCGAAACGAGCTCTTCAACGCCATCTCGTTAATAAATAAATATAAACAACTAGAAGTGACCTGTGGGGCATTACCATTTGTTGTAGTTGGAGAATTCCTACTGTTAGAATGGTATCAAAGATGCGGAAGCGCCTAAGCCTCTCACGCACCTTTGTGTTCACTATAGCGAAGGGAAACCAAAATAGCACGCTCTATTGGCTATTCCTTCCCTGCATGGAGCGATTGTGCATGCACTTGAAATTTTCTTCAGAAAGGGTAAGAACAACCACGTTTCAGGCTTCAAGAATTGCTGTGAAATCTCGTTGCAACATTTCATTGCAGTGTAACAAAGTTATATAAACACGAGCGACCGGAACTGAATTGTCTAAAACAACTGCCATCCGAAAATGGGTGGCCTAAGAGGCTGCTTGCTTGTGCAGCTCCTTGATATGGCTGCTTTTGAACGCCAATGAACTACCATTCATGAGAATCGTTTGGATGCTTAGGTTTCTGAGATGACTTTAAATGCTGGGTTCAGCTTGCTTTATAGAGAATTTCGATCCGAACAATTGTTTACATCTTTCATAAGTTCGTTCTCAGCCACGACGTGCACGATAAACTGTGATGCACGGATTTCGATTGTCTAAGTTGTTTAAGTCAATAACATTTCTTTAAAAGCGGGATACAGGACAGAGACAGAAACAGTAAAACAAAGCGAGCGCTCTTGAAAAAATGCAGTGAGCGTATTGGAAATCACCTAACCTGCATGTTGTTTAAGTGATCCAACGTTACACATTCAATGCCTTCGTGCTTTTTAGGCGTGGAAGTTTTAGCGAAAGGACGTTTACTCATACCGTTATTCCGACTACGCAATATAGTGTGAGGTGTATGTTTGGCTGTAATTATTGCTGTAAGAAATGTAACGCGTGGTACTCAAACTCCCTCCTCTTCGATGATGCCTCCGAGGGTACGCAGGTGTTCTGTAGATATAAATCCCTATTGCATCGACAGTCTGTTGGCGCATTCGCTCGTAAACCAACATACCATTGTTCTACCATTATTCAAGCGGCGACTATATCTCGGAAGCTGCTGCTTCTTACTGTACTCTACTCATAGATGTGGGACATGGCCTTTACGAACAATTTTACACAGAATTGCGTTCGGCGTCGTTTAGTAAAGCGTATGCCTGCGCAACTGCTAGAGAAAAAAACCCCAAGAATGATACAGAAGGTGCGAAGTCGCACCATTTTAACATAAATAGATCTCATTCAAGAGAATATGTGTGTTTACCAAACTGCAAATTCATTTTGCATACACCGGTGGTGACAGCATGACATCCAAGTTAAGCCTACATTATCGCTTTTGATGAGTTGGATTGAGTTTTATTCTATGGTTATATGACCAAACCTATCCCTGAAAAACATATTTCGAATTATTTACGACATACTATATCAGTTTAGGAGCTTTGCCATTAAGCCTGTCTCGCCCACTAGATGTGTGCCACACCGCAACGGGTCTTTGCCTGCGCCATACACGAAGGGGCTCCGGCTGAGCTCTTCGTGGATTGCCGGCGTAGATCCCTACGATGATGCTTGATGACAGTACGCATATTACTTCAATATTGAAATATTTCACTTTTTAGTAAGGACGTAGTGTCAAATACGAAATTGAAGTAGTGGCTAGTTCCGAAAGTGGTTTGTGAATTTTTTGGGGTTTTCATAAAAATACTTCACATGAAAAGCCGTAGAATTGCGGTCGTTAGATCAAACTTTCTCATATCACTTTAGTAGGTACTGGAGGCTTCTTCATTTATTTATGCTATTTATTTATTTATATATTGATTTATTTAGTTATTTATACTGCTAATGTCCCTCAGGTCCCAGAATGAGAAGCCAATCACAATGAGATAAAATTTGAAAATAAACACGCGAAGATAAACACTATGGCAAATAACTAACAAGCCTAAGTCAAAAGTAGCTGAATACTTAACCAAGATAATACAAGATAAAAAATATATTTCATAATAGAGAAAACAAATCATGCCAGATAATTATTCAAGTTTTCAATGTTGCTCGCTAAATTACGTGGCAGCTGCTGCCAACCAATGATTGGTTAGGGAGAAAATGAACACCTTTAAAATTTCTTTTCGTTGTTCGGGAAGCCTTTAACCAATCTTATAGACGAAGTACGGTTTGTCAAGTTCGGGAATTTAGTCATAGACTGGAACTCACTAAGAGCACTGCATTCGAAATGCATTGTTATCAATGAGATTAGGTATGCTGTGTGACTCTAACCTTTACAACCCCGTTACGACACCGATCGACAGATTCTGAAGGCAGCTCTTCATTTTCAATGCGGTTCGAGCTTGGACAGCTGTGGCACTTTCTCGGCCCGTGTCAAGACAGCGGTCGTGCGATGCGCAACACAAAATAGCGGTTGGTGTTCTTGAGGAACACTCGACTTAACCAAAGTTTGTGAATGACTCTTTTTATGCATATATGTGTTTGTGACCGTACGTACTATTTGTACACGTGATCATTGTATATACCATAGTCATCACTCAATACCTGGAGTAGCAAGCCACGGCGACAAACCAGGCTAACCTCTCCAGGATGTTATTCATTATATATATATATATATATCAGATCTTATATATCTCGGATCTTAATCTCAAGATGTACCTTCAACTGCCGCTTTAACGTCGTCAGGATGGGTCAAGTACTTTGGGTCGATGATGGGATGGTCAAATGGGTTAGCTGTCCTCAATTTCACATAACCCCGAGACTTCGGCCTGTTCATCACAGGAACCAGAGCAAATCCATGCCGTCCTCGATTGGGCAAATAATATTGGTCGTAAACCTGTGCAAAGATAAACAGACAAGCGCATTATAAGCGATAGTGAGGGCTGTGACAATTGATTTTTTTAATGACTAAATGTTCGCGCCCGTTTCAAGTTTATTACATTAACACCCCTGAATGTTCTGCGAGGGCACATTGCCAGCTTTAACATAATAACCTAGTAACCGACGCCAATAAGCTCACGCAATGCCTCTTCATGCCTGCGACGTCACTCGCTTTTTCATTGAGAAGGGGAGGGTCCTCGTAGTTCAGTGTAGTCTCCGCAAGGAGCGCTCGTAGCCGACACTACTTCCGGTAGCGTCCAAAGTGACGTCGTCACACACACTGGCGCAGCGTGTGCGGCGGACGTTGCCTCCGGGACTGCAATCGACATTACTTTGGTCTCGAAGGCGTAAAGGTTTAGAGCGGCCACCGCAACGAGCGTTCGCATGCGACACCCTTGTTGTGGAGCAGAGGAGGAGGGAGAAGGAGAGGGCTGGCAACCAGCTTTTCGGCTCGCGTCGCATGGATCTCTCTAGAGGAGGCGTTAGCTGAGATTACTGCGAGTTTTTCTAAGATAAATTGGATAAATGATATTAAACGATTTTACGGAGGCTAACATGGGTGCATTAAAGTTTGACATCAGGACAGCACGTAAAATGTTTCTACAGACTCCCTATATTTGGATCCGAAGTGTTCCTCGTGGTCCTAGAGGTGGCCTTAAAATATTCCGTCCTCTCAACGTGAACAATTTACCTTGCTTAGTTCACACTAAATAATGAAAATAAATATAGCTGAGCATCTTCTAGTTGAAACGATGTGAAGTGAGAAATATGGAAGCAGGTGTTTTGATTAGCATGTCCCGAAAACTGATCAATGTGAAGGAAACCGGCACGTGACGCATCATATATAAATCAACGCCGATTTCTGGCAGCCACGTCATGGCGCTTATGACTAACAACAAGCAATATATTGAAAACGAAACGCCATGCAATCTGACTAGCGAATAATGGAGGGGAAAAGTTGAGGTTGTAGGCTGCAAACAGTGTACGCTTTAGCCTTTAGAGGGCGGGAGCAGCCCACGCCCGTACACGACAGACACAAATAAAATTTAAGAATACATTTTGGTTGCATACAAGTCACCAGAGCAAAGTTGTGCTGCATAAATATAATTAAAAACGTAGATTTGCACACAATGCGAGCGGATAAAAACCAGCAAAGGCACTCAAACCAGTAAACTGAGCCCAGAATAAATTGGTCTTTTCTATTTTAAGAAGAAATCAAATTAGCACACATAATATTGAAACCATGTTTCCACTGACATAGGCGGTTTTCGATCAAAAAGTTTTGTTAAAATTGGAACCGCAGTTGTTTTTTTATTTTTAGAATTAACTTTTTGAAAGAGATTCGCTACGTTATTATTTTTTCTTCTTTGGCACTGCATGTAAGAAAACAATATTTTGCAGAAATGTTGCGAAGGCCCCGCTCCATGTTTGACACTTCTTCAAGTTTCAGTGTTAAATTGAGAACGTGCCTAGGCGCATCAAACTTAGCAAACTTTTTCGATTTGGGCCGCGATTGCCATTTTCCCACGTTTTGTTTTTGTTTTTCTAGAGAGCATATGGAAAGCACGGATGTAGTTCACAGATATTCTATTTGAAACCCGCATAAAAGATTCGACACAGCGTTTATACTATGTGTTAAATTCGATCGTGAAAGTGTATAATATGGGAAAACATTGCGGTAAGCAATACGGAGAAGCCCGCGCCGACGCATTCAGATATTGTATTGGCACACTTGGAGCGTTTTTCCCGCAAATAAAATTTTCGGTCCCGTGCACTTTTAATATACCGACATAAAATATAATAACACAGACGAAACAAAAATATTGAGCGGACATGCATGTTCGATGTACCGTGGAGTCTCTCTAGCGCGATTCCTGATTGTAACTTGCGGACTCAAACAAGCAGTTTCGAATAAAAATATGATCCAGATTCCGCATCTGTTTAAATCAAACAGAGCTAGATCCAGTAAATCAGCTCTACATCAGCACCTTGTAACAAAACACGCCAGGCCTGCGCGGAAAGCGCAGCACAAGTCACAGGGAAAGCTGGAAGAGCGGCATTTCTAGAGCCCGTTATAAACTCTCTTGTGGTTACAAATACAAGTACATTAGCAACGTACCCATTACGCCACAAATCATCATTTTTCGGAAGTTGGGAAGCACCCACAACGACATTATTCGTTATTCTGCGGAGAAGCGAGGTACCATCTGTAAGGCATTATGCGCATTTTGTTGATGCGACGGTTGATGACGATGAAGAATTATGGCTGAGCCCTTTCTAATGGGTTGGAAGCTTTAAACGGCCCACTAGTTACGTAATTCATATTGTGTGATGCCCGGTCGTTATTTCACTTTCCCACCACGCTTTATAGCCTACGTTAACCGCAGAAACGGAGAGTGAGAAAGATAGAAGGAATTAACTTTATTGAGAGCCTGGGGAAATGGATCATGAGAGCGTTATGGGCTTCCTTGGCAATCAATCGAAGTGCACTTGCGAGAAACCCACTGCGCTATGAATCATAATTTTAGTGAAGTAGGGAAGCAGCCACTATGCAATTTTTCGTCATTCTGTGGAGAACCATGGTACTCGCCAAACACATGTAATGCATTATGTGCACTTTGTTGATGCTGTGGCTAATTACGATGAACAGTTATCGCAGAGGCCTTTATAATGGGTTGGAAGCATTCAACAGCCCACTCGTTGCGCAATTCGCATTGTGTGATGCCCGGTTACAGAATTCGCGTTTGTGTGACACCTGGTTGTTATTTTGCTCTTCTACCACACTATTTTACATATGTTAATGTGGTTCCTTCCCGACATGAAGCCTGTATAGGGTCTTTTTGCAACGCAGTTTCAAGCACCGGCATGACCCTGAGGTCGAACACTGGGCTCCCACGCAGAGGACCAAGGTTTGAACCTCGTTCCATCCTGAATTTTTTTTTCTTATTTCCCTTTTTTTTTCTTATTTCGTGCGATAGCGGTTACGGACACCGGCGGCGGCGGCGGACAAATACGGCACCAAAAAACGGCCGTTGAAATGACCTCATAACAGCTTTCGCTGTAAAACAACTAACCAGACCACATCCAATATGTTTCAATTGTGACCAACTTGCTTTGCTGGCAAGCTTTCGCTCCACAATTACTTTTACAGCGAAAGCTGTTATGAGATCACAACAAGGGCCGTTTTGGCACCGTAGTGATCCGCCGCCGGTGTCCGTACCCACTATCGCTCGAAATAAAAAAAAAACCAAAATAAAAAAAAATCTTCTAGGATGAAACGAGGTTCGAACCTCGACCCTCTGAGTGGGAGCCCAGTGTCCTACCTCAAAGCCATGCCGGTGCTTGAAACTGCTTTGCAAAAACACCCTATACCGGCTTCATGTCGGGAAGGAACCACATTAACATATCTAATGTAGCGTGGTAGAAGAGTAAACAACAACCAAGCGTGACACAACGCGAATTCTGTAGCCAGGCGTCACACAATGCGAATTGCGCAACGAGTAGGTTGTTGAATGCTTCTGACCCATTACAAAGGGCTCTGCCATAATTCTCCATCGTCATCAGCCACAGCATCAACAACGTGCACATAGTACCTACAAGTGTTTAGCGTGTACCACGGTTCTCCGCAAAATTACGAAAAATTGCATAGTGGCTGCTTCCCTACTTCACAAAAATTATGATTTATGGCCTAGTGGATTCCTCGCAAGTGCACTTGTATTGGTTGCCAAGGAAGCCCATAAGTCTCCCATGATCCACTTCCTAAGGGTCTCAATAAAGTTAATTCCCTTTCTCTATCTCTTTCTCACATTAGCGTATGTTATAAAGCGTGGTGGGAAAGTAACATAACGGCCGAGCGTCACACCATGCGAATTAAGTAACTAGTAGGTCCTTTAAAGCTTGCAACCCTTTACAAATGCTCATTTGTAATTTTTCATCGTCATCAACCATCGCATCAAGAAAGTGCTCTTAATGCCTTACAGATGGTACCTCGCTTCTCCGCAGAATGATGAGTAATGTCGTGGTGGGTGCTTCCAAAGTTCACAAAAATTATGATTTGTGGCGTAGTGGATACGTTGCTAGTGTATTGTGTTGGTAGCCACAAGAGAGTTTATAACGGGCTCTAGAAATGCTGGTCTTCAAGCTTTCGCTGTGACTGTGCTGCGCTTTCCGCGCAGGCCTGGCGCTTTTCATGGCCGAGTCGGTACTTACTGAAGGACACAATATTGTCGCGCAAAAGTCGAAGAGGAAGACAAAGTAACCGACTTTCCTACTTCTTCCTGCCTGTTAGTGTTTCTTTTCGAGTTTTGCGCTATGGTATGATGTCCTGCTTAAGGCACGATACTCCAGCGCCTTGATAATATATCGTCTTGGACGTGATTAGAATATCATGCTCCAAGGCGGTATATGTGAAATGTACGACAACGAAAATTATGATATTGGGCGCCGATCTCTACCCTGAAGAAGAAGAAGGGATCCAAATGGCAAGCCATTCAGTCTCCTTAAGGCAAACAAACAAACGAACCAAGTGACAAGAAGCTGAGACGAAGAAGTAGAGCTGAAGAATTTTTAGAACCATGCAATATGTGTTAAGAAACAAGGAAACTCTGCGGACTGTCCAGAAGAGTGCACCTGTTGCCAGGAAAGACCACTCGCTCTCTAAGAGTAGTCTTTGCCATCACGCCTATGCAACAAACAACGGCAACGATGAAAGCACAAGGATGATGTGAATTTTGTCACAAAGTACTGCAACATTGATCGTTCGCTCCCACTTAGATTTCTTCCGCGTAGACAATTCAAGCCCAAATGAAAGATAATAAAAGATAGAAAATTACATCTTTCCGTAGAGCCGTACTTGACAGGTAGCATTCCAACGGTAGCGCTGAGGAAGGCAGCGACTGCAAGGCGATCTCTGCATCCGGGAATTCCATCGATTCATTCACGAACGACGTACTAACAAACGCAAGAGCTTCAATGGATCCAGGGATGGAAAATGGACCTGTAGAACAAACGACAGTAAGTGTTCCGGTGGAATCCTTAGATGCAGTGTCACCTATGAAAGAAGTAATGTATATTTTTACATCGTCTAGAGCTCTGTAAAATGTCCATCGTTTAAACAGTGAATTGAACGTCTTCGAACTGCTTTTATTTCGGACTACCCATGGTGAAGTATGTATGAACTCAAAGCATGACTTCATAATTGAAGCTCCTATGCCTGAAGATGTGACGCCTAATACATGGATGTGGCGGCTTCCAAAACTTCTGCCTGATATCACTCCCACGCATTTTAAGGGCGAAGCACCTCAGGGTCTCGGCTTGTCGGCGTGTCATGTCGTCGCCGCGGTAAATCAGGTTGCCAAACTATGGTTAAAAACAAGTGTATATCTGGTCAAAGCCGGTTTAGAATAAACTAACATGATTGAAAGTATTTTATATTAAAGGAATTGTCACGATTTATTTGCATTACTTAACAGAAATTTTGAGCACATGTGTCTCGAAATTGGTTTCAAATGCCAAGTTTTCTTCTGTAAAGCATACTTCGTAGCATGCTGCGGTGTGAATCAGGAAGACTACTTACGGCAAGCCTGTCTCTCATTTAAATGATTCTAACCGGTTTAACGCAAAAGAGGGCGCCACCGCCTCGGCATGGGCGCAATTGTTGCTCCCACCGGCGCTTCGCCGGCGCCAATGAGCGCGCGCCGTGTGGCAAGAGAGCAAACGGTGCGCGATGGCTTTAGAAAACGCCGACGCAGGGCCGATGAAGCTGTATGCGCCAAACAAGCAGCGGCCGCTCGGAAGCCGCTGCTCATATTAGTAAAGTACTCTTTGACGATGCCAAAAACACTACGCTCCCTGCGAGAAGACGCTTTTAAGCGAGAAAACAGGCAAAAACAAAATGTGGGTGGCGACGCCACCTTGACATTTCCGCACTATTCGCCGTGACGTTAAATGGTTGACGGCGCCTACTAGGGACTACGTAGTTCCTAATTGGTCACAATGAAGTACATTGTCCTCTGAGGAGGCCATAGACCTAACATACCAAGTTTTTGGTAATTTGTTGAGCCAATGGCGTCAAAATACCATAAACACACTTTGAAATCCGTGACGTCACGCGGGATGATTTAGACGCAAAATTAAAAAATGAAACTTTGAACTTGATTTTCTCCTCTAATAATAAACCTATGATCGCGAAAATAACGACATTAGAGTTCTCAGGGCACAATTTATCGATCTAAACCAATTCATTGTTTCTCTTTAGTGTCCCTTTAACCCTTTCAGTCCCAAATTAATTATTTTAAATGAAAGCACCCGGTTTTTAAATTTTGAGATGTGCATGGTCATGGCAGTCCAAAAAAATGAAAAAAATCTCTGCTCACACTTTTCAATGAAGAGTAATGATTGTCCAAATAATTTAATTAATAAATATATTTTAATAATATTTCCATTATTTTTACTCGATTTCTTACTAAACAGTTATTTAGATGGGATAGCATAATGCCCAGTAGTCAACGTTCCAATTTTCGACACAAAACTAAAATAAATGCCGTATCTCTGCATGCTGAAAACAGAAGCTGCCTCGGCGAAATGCAACACCGACTTTCGCTCTCAATCAACAACGCCGCCGCCGGCACCGACACTAGAATTTCTGCGAAACGAGCTCTTTAACGCTATGATGTTGAAATGTCAGCGGTGGTGCACGAAGGCAGTGAGGGAAAGGGAACGGCAGTGCTGGGGAGTGGGCGGGCAGTCCCTTAAGGGGCGTTCAGGGTACGCGCGGTGTTGGCGCTGGGAAGGATAATGCGTTAAATCGGGGTGAAACAATAACTTTAAGAAAGGAGGAAGCCCTTCCCACACCACTACATATAACGAGACTGGGAGAAGGTGGAAAATAACAGCGTCAACAACCGTAGCTCGACATTTCATGTTATTCATGTCATGAACTGTGAATCAAGATTGTCACGCACTCCCATTCTCTTATGCTAATTTTCGCTTACAACAAGTTAAGGAGACGACCACGAGGCCACACAGACAGACAGACAGACAGACAGACAGACAGACAGACAGACAGACAGACAGACAGACAGACAGACAGACAGACAGACAGACAGACAGACAGACAGACAGACAGACAGACAGACAGACAGACAGACATGTGGTCCAAGTGTCTTTTATTCGCAACGAAATGCCTCGCATTTGAAGCAGCGTTGGGAAAGCTTAAGTAGTTCCTGCTAATTCAACGTTAAATGGTGGTGTAGTTCGTATTGATCGATACATAAAACACATCTAAGATATGAGGTAAGTGGTGAAGCCGTGAGCCCATGCTAATTTATATTTACGACACGAGTTGACCACAGAATCAGAATGCTGTAAGCATGTGAAGTTTCACGAAATATTGAGTGTTCATAATATTTCTTTCCTACGAGTACTGCAGGGACAGCAAACAACTATGGTAGTTCGGACAAGTTAAGCAAAACACTCCCAAAAATGAGAATTGCCTAAATAAATTAAGGAATTCAGGAATGGAGAAAGTGAGGAACCACAACGCGAAGAACCAGCAGTCTTATTTCCATATTATTGTTTAAATTGTAAGTATTGGCCTCTAATTTAGGTACGACTTATTCCCAAATCCAACTCCGTATGTCCTCGGAGTGATCATCGACAGGAATTATAAGGGACAAGAAGGCGGACGTTAACTCTTGACATCTTAATTAGCTGCCTTTGTATGATTAATTTTCATAGCACGTACTTGAAATGGCAAGAAACCGAGAGGGTGCGCATTTGAACCAGCCAGCCAATTAGAACAGATGAAATTGGAATATTAAGCAAAACGACATTGCTAGTTAATAGCTGAGGCATAATTGAGGAGGGACATATTTAATGCAATCAGATGTCATTTCCGTGCCCCCTACCTAAGTATTTTAATATAGAACGTCGTCTCAAGTGTAAGATCATTAGCGTTGAAATGATAAATGATGGGCCTCTGATAACCAATGCTAAATATCACACAGGGCGATGGACGGCCTCTTTTCCTCTGGTAAGGAATTGTTTCTTGAACTCTTATTTTTTAAGAATTGCACGAGGGCATCTCAAAACCATTTTCACCGGATGCGGTACATGATAGTGTGCACTGCGACCAGCGCCAAAATGCTTTAGTTTTTCTTTCCGGTGAACATGAAGGTGTCGTTACCTGAGCGCTTCAACGTGTAGTTAGTCACCGTCGAAAGCCTGAAAATGTTAATGCCGGTTGGCCAACGAAGCGTGCCAGCGATGCCGTTGACGTGCATATGGTCCTGAAGGTTTTCGCCCACCGGTAGATCAGCGACGACAGGAATCTGTATGAGAGATTTACCGGAAAGGTATTCTCGACCAATAACAGTAATAATGTCTGCCGTTTAACGTCCCAATACCACGATATGATTATGAGAGACACCATGGTGGAGGGCTCCGGAAATTTCGACCACCAGGGGTTCCTTAACGTGCACCTAAACCTAAGAACACGTACCTCAAACCTATTCCCCTCCATCTAAAATGCAGCCGCCGCGACCGGGAGCCGATACCGCGACCTTCGGGTCAGTTGTGGAGCGCCGTAACCACTAGACCACTGTGGCAGAGCGTATTGTTGACCAAGTTCCGTTCAGTTATGTGCAAAGCGCAACACTATCCTACTCCGCCAGCAACTGACTTCATTTACACTCAGTTCTGCGCAATGGAGGCTTAGAAATGAAATGTTAGGTACTACTTTGTGGGCGGCACTGTGAAAAAACGAAACAATGAAGACAGCTTCGCACTAGGGTGCCAAGCCTGAAGTGCGAAGTGGAAGGTCTTCCTTCTTTCTTTTTAGGTTTCGCTTTTTTCCTCATCTGTTTGTTTTTCTCTCCTCTCTCTGTTTTTGCTGTCTTTTGGTCACTACTTCTATTTATTTCTCTATGTATTTGTCCTTCTCGCTCTTTCTATCTTTCTCTTTCTTCCCCTTCTTGCTTTGGCTCTTTCTCTCGCTTTCGTTCTCTCTCTATTTATTTCCGTCTCTTCCTTTCTCTCTCTTCGTATCTATTTCACTTTTTCTTTCTATGCTACGCTTTACTCTCTCTCCTCCTCCTTTCCCTTCTTCTCAACCTCACTTCCCTTTCACTTCACCTTGCTATACTATACTATGCAAGGCTACGCTATGTTCTGCTAGCGTGCCTAGATAGCCGAGTGGTTAGGACGCTCGCCTTCGGATCGTGGGTGCTCGTGTTCGAACCCCGCCTCGCCAAGAAATTTTTTTTTAGACAACTTTTTGTTTCTTCCGCTGTGTTTTTTCTCTTTCTTTCTGTCTCTTTGTAATCGTTCTCTCAACCGTGAGTGTTATCCCTTCCCACGCCGGAGAAATTGGCCCACGTGTTTTGGGAGTGAAGCACAAGAGGTAGAAGAGGATGAGGAGAGCGCGTGTCGATTCATGATGATGATAGTTTCTGTACGCACTACCCGGCGCACCCAAAAGCTGAAAGAGCTCCGCTTTTAAAGGAAACGTGACAGTTCTGGCAGAAGTTTTGAGAATTACTCGAAGTACAACGTCTAAAATGTTACACGATAAACTAATTCGACTTAGACTCTCCTACTGATACAGGTGAAAATTAGAATCTGCGTTTTGTGAAATGTTGAAATGTTACACATTTTCGAAGTTGTTTTTACCTATGAGCTATGCATCACCAACTAGCCTGCCAGCAAATGTTATTAAAGTAAAAAGAAGCAACATTATACGTTTCATTGCAAGCTAAATTGTCTTTTCTGCCCAATTTCTAGAATAGCTAAGACGTAGAAAATGATTCTGCATTCCCTGTGGACATGGTAAACTAGTTCGATTTAGACTCTCCCACTGATGCAGGTGAAAATTAGGATCGACGTTTCGTGAAATGTTACACGTTTGCTAAGCTCTTAAATATTTTTATACCTTTTTGTACATTTCAAAAGGCAGTTAGAAACTTGAAGCTTCTTAGATTAGCGTAAGCGAGTAATGTTTTCACCGATGGCTAAATGATAAAGGGTCATTTATAACTCCGCTCTTAAAGCATTCAGCCAAGTTATAACAAACCTTCAGCTGCTCCAGGTCATGACGAGGGCCGATGCCTGACAGCAAGAGCAACTGAGGAGAACCGATGGCTCCGGCCGAGATGACCACCTCGCGAGTAGCGTTAACTTGGTACACCCTACCGTGATTGACAAAACGTATTCCGGTGGCACGTTTTCGATCAAAAAGCACCTGGAAGAAACCAAGACATATTTTTTGAAGACCGAAAAAAAAGGGGACGGACGTTGCGGTTCAGCGCTTGTCCCGCAGCTTGCCTGTTTGTGTGTGTGTACCTTCAAAACTATGGCACATACCCAATCTGGGAGATTGGCCAAGACTTTCTTTTGCTTTTTGCACTGTGAAAATGAACGTGTATCAACTATCCCGCATCCCGAACCTTCTACGAACACATTCCATTTCACAGACACAGTTAACGATGTATTAAGGCGATGAAAAGGATTGCAAGTGCAATTGTGCCAAATACAACCGGAACGACATCAATATCGATGCATCTTAGAAAATATTCATGTTACGGACACATATGCATATTATAAAAGATGTAGTAAGGATGAGGAAGTAGAGGACTTCCTACGTCTGTTGCTGAGCGCGCGATCTGCCTTGGTGTTCTGCCGGTGCTCCCGGGACTGTTTAAGACGTCACTGCTTCATCACATATCGTCGCACGAGAAATTTACACCCCCCCCCCTGGAAAAAATTGTGTTGACGGATTTGTTCATGTGGTAAAGCGCGCGACGCCAGTGACGGCCGAACCGCGAAGGAATTGCTTAACCCTAGAGAGCCCTAGATTAGTGCCCAGGTTAACAGCAGTTATTGGAAGGCCAGACCAATCTCATTTTCGCCTTGGCAGATGCATGTATTGGCTACCTGCTGAAGCTCACGCTTATATTTGCCACACACTTCTTGGCAATTTCTGATACTTCATTTTTTTTTTGTTCAAACTAGCTCATGAGCATGATTATGCATCTCCTGTTCCGCCTATAATGACCACCACGTGGGCAAAAGCTGTGCGATGAGAAATAAGACCGTGCTTGCCAAATTGGATAAATTGGACATTCTGATCACATGCCTCAGGCGGCAAAGCGGGATGTGCGTTTACTGTACAAACATGGATGCGAACTGTCTGATCTCGCCACGTATAGGAACCCTCATGCGCACATGCGGCGTTAGCTGTCGCGCTTTCCGATATGTCAGGCGAGTTTTTTTTCGCTCCGGTAGAACAATTTTTCTTCAGTGGCTGTACAAAGACGTCATTCACGGGATGCGGCGTTCCATTACCGCGCGAAATGTGAATTGCTATGACAACTGCTCTATAAATTCATTAGGAAATTAGACTGAGAGCAACAACTTCCATGTGGCAAACAGGTGACCGCAAAACGGCAGCTTAAAAAGGAACAAAGTGACTTGCTGCCACAACAACACAGTTTGTGGCCGCCAGGGTCTCTGCCGATCGCACACAGCTCATCTAAATAGCAGTCACTCTATTAGCCGTTCGTTCACGTCAAGCATTTAGGTAATTTTCATGACCTTCGCGACATAATGGCCGCACGCATCTTATAGCGCGTGCCAAGAGGAACCGGCTTTTGCGAATGACACAATCGGGATCGCCAAATTTGGTCGAACCGTTCTTTACCTTGTAGCGATGTTCAGTCGCGCATCAATCTGTCAAAATGCTTTAAACCGCAGGCCCTTTCAAACAATTTTATTACTGACACAAATGAATGATGAGATGCGTCCGCCAATCGAAACGTCGGCCAGCCTGCCTGTGGACTTCAATCCTGTTCAGATAACTTCTACACACATTGTGCTTTCATTACTCGGCTGCCGCCTGTTCATTGGGTTTCCAAGACAGAAAAGTAGCACGGTTGAATAAAACAACTAAAATTATTTGTAAAGCAACGGGGCTGTTTCGTAAGCGTTCTGTCGCAAAACGGAGGCGTTGACGGAACAAAACATCTCGCGAGGACGAAAGGCAGCAAACAGCCAATAGGCGTGCTGAGAGAATTCAGCTACGCTCTCAGCGCATGAAGAAATAAAGAATTATTATATCTGAACACCAGTATTGGCAGGCATTGTTTTTCAAAGCTTGAAACGGATGAGCGCGATGACTATTACATTATTTTTCTTAATGTCTTGAGTGGACACTGAGTGGTGTCGCAATTTGACGAGTCGTTCGGTGCTGGGGGCCGGTTGCAATTTTCGCAAACTATCGGCATGGGATTGGGGTAAGCCAGACACAAAGCAGCCGAATGCGATTCTCCGGCCCCAGCGCTTACGTTTCAATCCAATCCAAGTCGTCCGGAGTTCACTTCGTATCCGTTCTGTCGAACAGAATGGGGCCACCGTCCGTTCTGTGCCAGAATGATTGGCAGCACTGCCGTTTCCGGTTGCTATTATCACGTCTTGACCGTCATACGAGCGTCGTCCAGCGCCGCGCGGCTCCCTCCCGTCCTCTCGCGGAGTTTCGTTCCGTCAACGCCTCCGTTTTGTCACAGAACACTTACAACATACCTTTCTGCAGATGCGCTTCGTCTGCAACGCAGACGAAGCGCATCTAACAACTGACAAGCTGTTCTGAATGTAATTTCGGGGCAACAGCTGAACGCTGTAACCATTGCGACACAGGCTGCTAAAGCACGTTTGTATTGATCTTTCATGCAGGCGAAGGAAGCGCTGAACAGAAGAGAATGTGGAAGACATGCACAACGTCCATCTGTTCTTACAGCTTGTAATTTATTGTTTAACGCAGTTTTCACAAGAGTAGACATTAACGGTGAACAAGGATATAAATTCAAGAAACCGTTATTAATTCAGAATTAAGATAATTCGCCTAAGAGGAAAGTTTTCTGCGCTGACTACATCTGTTAGCGCAATATTATTTATGAAAAAAAAAGAACATGTAAGCACGTGGTAAGTAAATTATAGATGAGTGCGTGTTTAGAGGCGCAAGGGGGGGGGGGGAATGCCCGAAGAAATTAGTGAACCATGCTGTTCCTCGGCCCATACGCTCGCACACGGCGTGCCATGTTTCTTTCTCATGGATCATCGTAGTATATAGACGAGTTTGCGTAAGACACATGGGCGCCGCCCCTTGAGATGTTAAATAAATATTTACTTTTTTAACAGCGCAGCTGTTGAAGATTTTCGTTGCGCCGGGTAGTGCGAACACAAATTGTCATCATTGAAAACTGGCACGCACTCTCATCGTCCTCTTCTTAATCTTCTGCTTCCCACAACACGTGCACCGATTTGTCCGGCGTGGGATGCAATGAGTGAGAGAATAAGTACAGAGACAGAGAGAAAAAAAAGAGGAAGCGACAAAAAAAGAGAAACAGAAAAATAGAGCGAAAGAAATGGAAGAGTGTCATTAACAGATAAAAACGATAAAAAAAGAACAAAACAGAGAAAGATAGAAATAAACATACTAAGAAATACAGACAGAAAAAAAACGAAGAGAGCGAAATAATAGCGAGAGAGAGAACGAAAGGAAGAGAAAGAAAGCATACCACAGCCACGTATAGTACGGTACAGCTAGGATGGGGATAGCGAAGTGAGGGTGAGGAGTAGGGACAGGAGGAGGGGAAGGGTGAAGCATAGCACGGCCATCTATAGTATTGCAAGGGGTAGCCATGAATAGTATAGTATATGAATGGGTGAGAAAGCGAACTGATGGTGCGGAGGAGGGAAGGAGAAGAGCAAAGGGTGAAGAGACCACAGCCATGCGTAGTATAGCATAGCAAGGGGTGGGAAAGGGAAGGGCGGGTGAGAAGGAGAGATAGGCGAAAGGTCGCCACCAGCTCTACTGATTCCTCAGTCTTCGAACCACTAGTGCGTAACTGCCCCATCTTTTTTTCTATATCGCGAGATGAATTAATAAGGCCGTGAAACGTCGCTCGTCGAATGCACCACCCCAACAGCTTTCATGTGAAGGCGTGTACCGTAGAACTCTTCGTTTAGTTGTTAACGATAAAAAACGGCGAGTTTAATAGCTCAAGGCGGCGGCACCGAAACCCATTCCTAAAAGAGGCTGTACCCGTGAACCGAAACTATCTAGCTGAATTTCATATCGGCGCACTGTAGCTTTAGCAGCTGCGAAAGCAATCGAAGTAAACAGCAAGAGTGGTAGCCGTCAGGATGACCTCAGAATATTCTTCAATGTTTTCACTTTCGCATGTGATTTATCGAGGCGCAAACGAAGCACCATGGAAACAAGCCGCTGTAGAAACCTGTGTCGCTTATTTCTCTTCACAGCTTTTTTAATCAGTATGTCGCGTATTCGATCAGGTTATTTCACCACGTGCTCGCATGATCCTTTCCGCAGGGATTGTTGTATGCAACCACAGATCAGAGATCCTACTTTAGCGCCAATTTCAGACACAAAGAACGGGAAACTGCGACACGCACAAGCGCTCACTTCCAACTGAATATTTGTTATACAGACACATATTTATAACGGTAACCGAGCGCTGCGCCACTCCGCTTCCACAAATCACGACACACTGAAGTGATAACTAGTGAGTTTCTAATACAAAAAGCCTCAGTTACATGCAAGATTAAAGCATGTACATAGTTCACCTGGTAATATCAGGTGCAGCACCTAGAAAGTGCAATTCTTTCTTTGGCGGGCAAATTCAGGCGTACGTCCTCAGCTGTGTTTGTACCCCTGAATTTGAATATGTGCAGTGCTCTACACTCATTCCTGCGCAAAGATCACGACAAATAATAGAAGCAGTAGAAATGGCCAAGGACGATCACCAGTGTATCAGTGTGCTGTTCATTGCCCTGTCAAAGAAGGAATTGCTTTCTAGGTGCAGCAAGTGATAGTGCCAGGTGAACTATGAACAAGTTTTAATTTTGCGTGTAACTGATGCTTTTCATCTTGTAAGCTGACTAGTTATCTCTCTGGGGTGTCGTGATTTGTGGAAGCGGAGTGCTGCAGGCTCGCGCTTACCATTGTAAATATGTGCCTGAACAATAAGTATTCATTTCGAAGCTGGCGCTTGTGTAAGTTGCAATTTTTCGTCCCTTGTCTCTGAAGTTTATGCTCGAGTAGTATCAATGGAATACCAACTAGACCAAACATGCCCATTACAGATCAAAAGACCATAAACTTACAACTTTCTTGGCATTATTTCTCCGGCCAGAGGCAAATAAGAGCACACATTGGTTATAGCTCTATTAGCGGCCTGCCAACAGAGCAGACCGATTTGCTTGACTGATGAATCTTTCAAGAGAATAAGCAAAAGAAGTAACGAACATTGCTTCCTCTACATGCGGCCTCACACCTTCCAAGCAGGGCAATTAAGTTATCTCTAACGTATCATCTTTCCCAGAATAACTCTATAGGGACAACCTCCTCCAGTGCGTTCGCAGGCAATACATGTCGCCGAAGGTTCCTGAATAGGCAGCTGTATACGAAACACAAAGCAAGTATCGTAGCTACAAATCGATCCTACGCAATTCCCTTGCTCTGGTTTCAATGTTCCGGTGACCAAAATTTCTCACTCACCTTTGTAGCATGGCTGTGTAGAGAAATGTGCAAATTTTTCCTATGTAGTATAGGAGTGATGAAACATTTGCTAGCGCTGCAGCGCTCGCCGTGGAGCATATTGGCTTGCAGTCTGGAGCACCCTGTAAGAGAGAACAATTACAGCGTCACAGTATTTCTGAAGAATGCATTTTCATGAGATCACCAACATCGTAATTTTGGTACCGCTGCTGAAAGACGGCTTCCTCTGCGTTCTTGGATGCCTTCACGTATACACGCATAATTTCTTAGAATTTCCCGCTCATAATTAAGATCCAACTGCGACTCACTCGCATACGACATGTCATCTTGTGTTGCTTCAATAGCATGGCAATCAATCACAATTATTTCGTTACCCTGTAGACATATTAAGGAATGCGTTCGTCGTGTACATGTTAATTCTAAAATGTAGAGACGCACTTCCCATTAAACATTTCTTCGTGCCCTGCTAATAGAATCAAGTTCGGGTGTGTAGCATAGCGATATATCTTAGCGAACCATAGCTTTACCGTGCTACGCACTACAACCTTATATGAATCTGAAATACCCATCATATACTCGCGATGTTAGATGCGGCTTACAGTGAACAGGAAGATTATATTGAATTTAAACGTTTCTGCTATGTAAACCACTTAGTACAAGAATGGTTCTTTTCTCTCCACTCTTCCCACATGTCAAGCTACACAAAGAACACGAGGAACACAGAGGCCCGTAAAAATGAAGGGCAGGAGGGGGGCGAGGATGCTGCCAAATGGTTGATTTCAATCAATCGACAATGTCCCTCGGCCACAATGACATAACCTGCCCACTAGCTGTGGTGTACTCACGACACCGCTGTGCACGAAATCGGGACATTACAGCAATAGTCGCTGTTGTGAGCACAGACGTAGACTGCAATAGGCTTGTCGCTGATGCTCTCTACTTTCTCTTACTGACTTCTGGCTATTACAACGAATAATAATAAATTCGGGTGTATTGTGTGCCATAACCACGATATGATGGTGAGGTACGTGATAGTGCGCCTGAATCAAAACCGGAAAAATTATGACCGCCTGGGTTTTCTATACGAACACCTAAATCAACGTACACGCCCCCACCTCAACGCAAGCCGTTCATGTGTGAGCGATCACAATCCCAATCGCGGTCAAGGTAATTGATTGCACACCTAGAGATTACTCCCAAGGGACACTGGAGCTATTGCCGTCGCCACATGTAAATATCTTCCACGGTATCAGTGCGTAGCGCTGAAGACAGTAACAGTGAAGGACAAGGGCGTCCGCAAAACGTTTTGCAGGTGGGTGCATACGCGTAGGGGGCTTCCAGAACAGGCGGCCATTCTTTCATTGCCCTGACCTGACCGACGACTTGAAAATTCGGCTGGCAATTCTGAAGGCCGTTTCACACGGATGTGCGGGACCGGAGTGTGCTAGTCAAGCTGTGTAGCTTATTGCTACTGTATAAGAAAATATTATATGCAATTCCAGGCCACCTCCCCCTCCGGACGCCCATGGTGAAGCATCGTTACCCTCATTGCCCAGCGCCATAGTCAGTTGACAGAGGGGAACTCACCCGCCTGTGATCTTCCGTTGTAGTCAATGATGGGGTAGCCATTTTCCTTGCAGGCTTCCAAGAACGCTTCGCTCAGACGAGTATGCGTATTAGCATACACCACGGGTATTTCTCCGGTAGTGCCACGATACATCTCTGCGTTAGAAATAACACAAACGGTGCATTTTTATATTAGAGGCGAATTTTCAATCATCCGCTAGCCATACGTTTATTGGTATTTGGAATGTCCGAAGATTTCTACACAGCAGTTTTTAAGAAGAGCGCATCTTTATCCATCTGGCGGAGTCTTAAGTCTTATAACCGCGAGGTTATTTCATCGAGGTTATTGTTTCTTATCGTATATTTCGAGCTTGTATTAGAAGATATCATGCAAGACAGTTCTGCGTTATGGATAACACCAGGTCGAAGGGCACAGAATGGAATGAGAGGTGCGAATACAGCGGTGAATTTTCGCTATTGTGAGCTTCTATAGGCATTACCTCCATCGGGTTTTAGAACTGATTTTTGGAGACCAGAAATGCAGATGTGCTGCGCTGTAATTGTGGAGAGTCTTTGTTTTTATAGCACACGTCATGATGAAAGCCTTAAACCAACTAATACGGAAAGTTCCGTTCATCATGAATCATTCGTGCACCATGGGCGAATGAAGATATCTTGCATGCGGTGATTTTTTATGAAATGATTCGAGTTTGTTCACCAAAAAAAGTCAGATGAAAAGGTACTTTTACATCTGTATAACACGTGAGTGAATGGTATCTTCTCTGGATCTCTCCAAAATATGCCACAAGGTCCATAACAGATCAGTACATGTGGGTTCACGGAAGCACCATTGTATACAGCCTACAGGGTATTGTCATCCTCGATATAGTGGAACGTATAATCTGCTTAGGAGGATACGTGGTGCTGCCTTTCTTATGGAAGCAAATAAACTGAAGGGACGCTTCACGTTTACATTTACCAGGGGAGTGAGATCATCCCGTTGTCATGCTCTTTGTGGTACTCTTCAGGCACACGGCATTTATGTCTCGCGACACGCCAGGGACTTTTTGTGAAAAGGTACGAATTTTAGACTCTTCGTTGAGACAAGTGATCACCACAGTCCTGTAGCTCTTCTTCAATATTCTCTGTTCCTTAAATTTTCTCTTTTCTCTCTCTTTTCGACATTCCCGCAAATCGAATTCTGTCGGCGCGAGTACTAGAGTGCACCCAGCCTTTGATGAATGCGATGTGATGATCGACAGACAGCCTTCCCGACGAAATCCCGCTCTTTCAGCCGCGCCTTGGTCACGGGGCCTATGCTGGATTTGTACCGAAAGGCGACTTTTACATATGACGTAAAATGCGGACGTATGACTTTTGCAGCCGTATGCAGTACGTGGCAAACTCTCGCGCCCATTCGATCAACTCACTGACTTGCCCAGCGTGTTCACCGTGGCGTCACTGACTTGACGCTACGGTGAACACGCTGGACAAACTGAGGGGATTGATATTACGATGCACGCAGTGCTAAATCTTGAAGAACGGGTACGACGATGCGTGGTCGTCCTACACGATGCTCAACATCGTCTTCTCTTTCTGTGGTGCCGTGACGAGCACGTCACTCTCGTGGAGCAGCGTGTTGACCGAGTGACATGGCCAACGATGGTTTCATAGGTCGATCCACGCAGTGGACGTTGTCGTCTCAGTATACCTAACTAGCGCACGCCCTGTACCACTTATTCTGACTGATCCGTATGCCGTAGTAGCAATGCAGTCAGACTCCTCTGTAAACGCAAGAGGGCAAGAAGGAAAAAAGGTGACTTTTAAGGGCTCGTAAGAAAGTCAGACATCTTCACTACCTCGCGGATGTGATAGAATAGTTCATAAAAGTATACCACGAAAAATGTAAATAAAATGTTCTTACGAGGAAAACACGGCATTTCTTGTATATAATGCGGCCAGAGCTGGGCAAAGATACTTTGAAATTGTATCGCTATATGATACAGAACACTCGGGCGAGAAGTATGTGAGATATAGATAAAAGATAATTTTGGAATTATTATATCAGATACGAAACTTCCCAAATGTATCTGAAGATACTTGGATACATCTGCAAATTAGCTGTTATAGAATATCTAATGAAGCAGCAAAGGCTTATGTACAAAAGCGTTTAGTTAAAATTTCTTAACTGTGACTAACTTTGTTTCATTTTAACGAAATACCTCTTTGTACCGCAAGATTTTTCTCTTTCTTGCTCAGGGTACATAGTATCATTCCGAAACGACTTATTTGGATTTCTTTGGCTACTTAACATTACAGCTCTTTAATTGTTGCGCTGTTAGTGGTTTTTGCTTGGCACTTTTTTAACTGACGGGCGTCGCTACTCCACTTGGCGGCCAGCTAGTGGGTCGCCATTTACTTTTAACCACGTCATTAAGAAGCCTTCGCATGATGACGCAAATACCACTGTGCAGCCGTACCTTGTCGGCAAGCGTATTATATTAGTACTGTGGCGTTCTTAAACGTGCTGAAACAACTGGCGCGCGGATCGTCGGCCTATCGCTTCTCAGGGACAGTGGCGTTTCCTGGCCGTGTGCGGCCGTCAGGGATGTTGACACACTAAGGAGCCGATGCCTAGATGAGCGGCCGCTCATTTCGCCATGGTCCACGCACCGGTTGTTTCGCTGGAAGCACGTTTGAGAGCGCTGCAGTAAGTTAGCGCACGAGGGTAGTAGCGTGGTTCTATTTCTCGGGTTTTCAGTAAACGCTGGAAAAAATCACGACTCAGCATATACGTTTCCATCAAAAATGTTATCCGTCGTTTCGGAATGCCCTCTAGAACGTAATTAAACGCACTTTGCCCTGAAACAAACGTTGCATAATTCGTCTTAGTTAATTAACACAATAAGCGCGATACAAATATACCCTAAGGAGGGCCACATGACACCAACTCATTTCGATATATTTATGCAATTGAGGTTAACCAGTCTTTTGTATATATTTGGTCCCACTTACTTGATACATCCTGTATAAACACGATACAGGCGGCACCCCTAACAGCTATGGCAATAGAGCATCATGTACTGTCAACTCGTATGTTAGGGTCAGACAATAGAGAAGTCAGTGCCAATGGAAAATAGCATAAAACGGCTTGTAGAGGCGCGAATGAGAAAAACGGAGTACTTGGTATTTTATCATATATATCATCAGCCTGTCAACGCCCACTGCAGGGCAAAGGCCTCTCCCATGTTCCGCCAATCAACCTGGTCCTGTGCTTTCTGCTGCCACGTTATACCTAGAAACTTCTTAATCTGGTATGGGTATGGGCCGGGCACGTAGCACGTCGGCAGGATAACCGGTGGTCAGTAAGGGTAACTGACTGGATTGAAAGAGATGGCAAACGCGTGAGGGGGAGACAGAAAATTAGGTGGGTAGATGAGATTAAGAAGTACTTGGTATTATGCTTCTGCAATCCCCGTCCTAACATCTTTAAGATTTTTCTTATAATTTCCAATAATATCACGCGAACTCAATTTAGCTGTTATGCTAAATCGTAAGCACAATTTTCGTTACTGTACACTCAAGGCACGCTCAGATTATTCAACACCTTTGGCCTTAACATCGCCATGACATAAAAATGAACTCACATGAAATGGAGCTATGTAAATAGTAGCAATAACGGAGACAGTTAAAAAATAAGAATAAAGCTGAAAACATATTCAAGCAGCAGGTTACAAAAGGCATAATTCAATAAAGACGGGCAAAAACTATGCACATTACTAGGAAACGTACGGTGTGCAAGCGGAGGACAGCAAAGATATCGCTTGTGTTCACAATCAAATTGTCATTAAAATAACTTCTTAAATAATTCAGCATGAAGAACAAAGATAGAGTACGTCAAAATGTTTTCTGTTACGTCATTGCTTGTTCTATTGTATCTAGCATCGGTACAGATAGCGCAACTGTTGTTATAATCTCATTTGCATGCAAGTCAGAAACACCGTGTGTACGCGAAGCTTACATCCACAAGATATTTCGAATCGCCTATGTGTGAAAACTGCGAAACTCAAGGCAGCGCCGTTCTTGCAGTCTTAAGAATTTGTAATGAAGCACCACGCAAGACATACTTCGATAACAACGGTATAGCGGCATCAGAACTTGTGCGAAAGACGCCGCATGCATTGGAGTACAAAGCACAGTACAGTGGCCATGAACAAGCGTCATGGCACCAACACAACTAAAAAGAAAGAAAACATCGAGAAAACAAAAGGTAGGCGGCGCGTAGAAGTTCGCGTGCTTTTTTTTGTCGAGATTGCTCGAGCGCCATCACATGACTCTGCTCTACCAATAGGGCCGCGTGCCCCTCATCGCCTGTGCTCACTGGAGCACTGTGGTGGAAATATAAAAGAATGTCCCTGTCGTTATAGTTTATTGAGGTGGCTTAGTGGCAGCAGTAGCTGGTTCAGAACCGGAATTCAGGTCGACGCTTTATTGTTTTGCACGGTGGTGTTTGTATAGCATTACCTTGTATCTTAAGATACACGATACATTGTTGAATCTATCGGAAATACAAATTCAGATACTCGTTTTGCGAGACGTATGGCGATACAGATACAAGATACCCAAAGAGTATCTAAGATAGTATCGAACATACATGTATCTTCGGTGCTGCCCAGCACTGGTTGCGGCAAAAGCCCATACACGGATAATTAGCATGGATTTGTGCCTACGCTTACTCTCGTTTGTCTAACTGCCTTCGCATTTTTCTTTTGGCTCTTTCCTCTTACGCAGAACATGTGCATTTAAGGCTGAAATTGGTCGTAGATAATTTTCTGATTTGATGAGAACAAAATAACAGCCTATACCAATTTAATAACACTGTCGACATGTTGGCCTGAGGATTTCTCGGAAATCTTTTTGAAAATTTGTAAGTCACCACTCATGTTCAACTTAACCAACTCAAGTCGGAAGTGCAAGGTTACTGCGCATCGTACCTGTGAAATGTATTCGACAGCCAACTCTGCAGGCTAAGCGGTGAGAACTGCTAAGTATGCAGTGACGAAGGCTTCCCCAAGGACTTGCATTACCTGTATTTGTTTACCAACTAAGAAACCATTTATGGCAAGACATGAAAAGGAAGTCCTCAGCAAATGAAACGCAATAATTGGCCACCGTGGTGACTGCTTTTGATTAGGCGCAGGTGAGCACTGGTGGTTCGCGATCGGTCTCATTATGGTATTCGGAATGAGAGCCTTGTTTCCCAGTGGTGACAGTGATTGCTTACCATTTCATCGCCTGTGGTGTGAAAAGTGCCGGCCACCATACACGCCAATCGTCGCGTTTCACTCTATCAGCGCCGTATGTTTTGGCACCCATTCGCGCGACATTCTACTGAAACCAACGAGTGTGTTCGCATGTGCAAATTGCAATGGACCTGCAGCAGCTTCAGCATTCTTCTGGCAGTATGCGGTTGCTGTTGTAATCTATGGCCATCGAGGTAGTGAATGGTACTCAAGGTCGAGCAGCGATTCAACGCACAACTCCGGTGTGACAGAATATAGGGCTGATCGGTCTGTAAGTAGCGCTTATGCTTGTATGCCTTGCCTTTTTTTGTCATTTATTGCGGCTAATATGTATCGTGATAATCAGCGCACAATGAAACTCACCTTCATGGCCAGGAACTCTCGATGTTTCAATGTTCTTGAAGTGCGGCAACACGTCGTCGTAGGACCAACCGTGCGCTCCGAACTCGTCCCTCCAAATGTCGTAGTCGCGCCGGTTCCCGCGAACATAAAACATGAAGTTTATGGCGCTCGAACCTCCCAAGGCTTTTCCGCGTGCCCACGGACACCTCTGGAAATACAGAGTAGACATATACAGCGAGGCGTTTTCTCGGGGTACAAATTACAATGCAATTTGAAATTCGTACAAATGATTTTAGTGTCTGAAACTTCAACGCTGTCTATCGAAAAAATAAATGTACTACTGTACACAAGGGCTCCTTACAGCTGAATTGTCAGAAGGCGGGTCGCAATTGCTTTAGAAAAACTCCAGCTAGGTAAAAACATTCAAACACAAACTCCTCACAAGACAACACATGAGCATTGATGAAGTCAATTTTTCAACGAAAGACTCACTGTTTATTTTTGCAGGCCCACCCGCTTCGTGTCAACAACATAGCTACTTGTACTGGCACACGTAATCTTGGTGCGAAACGAAGTAACGATTGTTCAACCAAATTACAACATCTGTATGCTATCAGCCTAAATCTCAAATTCGAGAGGCTTGGAATGTGAAAATATTTTATACATTTTACACCAGTGAAGTAACTGATAATTTGTTTCATAAAACATACCAAGTCGCTAATTACGACTCCGCGATTGAGGCGTATGTTAATCGTCCAGTTGTATGTGTAATAAGGAACAGATTCTATTTCACCACAAGCATTTTTTTAATTTGAACTAAATGCAACGCTCTTCCGCCCTGACCTAAATGCGACCTGAACTGAACACAAGGCTTGACGCTCGAATCATCTGAACCTGCTACAACTAATGCAGGTAATTACCGTCATTAACCATCATGAAAAATAATAACGCATAAAAATCATTAACCTGCTATATTTCTATATGTTCCACATCAGCAGTCCTCCAAGTATAACACTCTGCACTAAGCTTTTAAGGTAGAGGTGTGCGAATATTCGAAAACGGATTGCCGCCGCGGTAGCTCAGTTGGTAGAGCATCGGACACGTTATTAGAAGGTCGCAGGTTCGGTCCCTGCCCGCGGCAAGTTATCTTTTCGTCCACTTTTCTTTCTTCACATTTACATTACGTTTACTACTAAGAACATCCCCTATACTTTCCTTGGCATTATTGTCTGTTAGTGCTTATTAATAAGGCTCAAGTTACTGTTTTATACGAGTGAGGACTGCACATGAGGGCTGAAGCGCAAGGAACAGAAGAATAAGGCGTTTATTAGAACATCGTGGAACGCGGCGAGACGTGACCGCCCACGCTGGAGGCGGCAGCGAGAGAAGCGCGTGGCCCTCGCTTGGGCCTGGCCTTCAGGTGTCGAAACGGCACTGAAGGTGGCGCTAGTGATTAGCCAGGCCGCTCAGCGATGAAACATGCGGGCGCTCACACGAGCTTGCGTCAGTTTACATAATTGTGGTACCTTTTGTCGATTAAAAGTAATTGTAACCCTCATTTGATAAAGCTTGTAAATATTTACTTCAAATAAAATGTCATCGAATTCTTGGGCTTTCTTGAAGAGCTACATAACCCTTCTAGGTCTGCATGGAAATTGGTGGCGTTGCTGTTCGAAAACTATTCCATTTATATTAGTATTCGATTCGGTGTTATCGCTATAGGGGATATTCATAATGCTTGGTGCTCCGGCAACACTGGGTGCGTCCGACATTTTTTGTTGCGCGCAGTCGCGTAATTGTCTGCTAGCGTCTCCACAGGGAGAGGACACGGAGCAGCTGAGCCGCAGTCGTTGGCGGGGCTTTCGAATCAAGAAAATGCGGTCGTATCCTTCGTCATCCAGCGCTGAACGGTCAGCGGAGCGCACTGTGCCGCCACAAATTGGCCAGCACACAATATCGGAGTTCTGCGCCCTTAAAAACTCATCCGGACGGCAGCTGCAAGAGGTGCACCGCTTCGCAAAGTCTAACTGCTTATCTCTAGTGGCATTAAAAAAAAAGTGTTCGTTGCAGAGAGGTCTACTGCCTGTCAAAGTTCTAAGATAACCTTGCACTACAATACAGCTCCACTGCATTCCAGACTGCGAATATACGCCCGCGTCATAAACAATAGTCAGTTATCGGCAACACGTCGTTGCTTCGCGACCTGAGCAATGCTGTGACGCTTTCATTGGCTCATTTCTTTAGCCACAGGTATCTCTACACCCTTCGCAATAGCGTGTTACAGTTTTTTCGAAATGAGCAAGACACAGACATGCGCATGAGTGCTGTGCCACAAACCAAACAAAAATACAGATCACGCTTTTTAAATGTAGAAAAACAGAGCGGCTCGAGTAATGTTCTCTTACTGCACACTTGTTTATAATAGAGCACTGCACGGGCCCGGGCCCGGCCCGGCCCGCGGGCCGGGCCGAGTAAGGGATTGTTGGATCGGGCCCGGGCCGCGCTCGGGTCGGGCTCGGGCCTGAGCCAGGCCCGTATTAGGCCCGGGTCTCATACGTATCTGTATAATTGCGTGTGTACGTTGTTTGGCTTTATTTTTGTTCTTCTGTGGGGTTTAACTTCCCGAAGCGACCCAGGCTATATGAGACGCCGTCGTTGAGGGCTCCGGGTAATTTAAACCACCTGGAGTGCATTGGCGTGCACAGAAATTGCACAGTACAAGACGTCTACAATTTTGCTCCATCGGTATGCTACACGTAATTTCAAGAAACGCCTAATATAAGTTTCCACCATTATAGTGAGTGAAAGTCGTTCATGGGTACCGTGTAAGGAAAGCAACGGTAAACTGCCTAGATTAGTGTATATAAGATGTGCGCGTTTGTACGTAGGTAAACATTTCGAGTATGCAGCTACGTTCGCATGCCCGCCGCGCCTGTTTCCTCCTTCGTGACTCCGTAGACTGGTCAACGCGACTTGTGAGTCATTATATCTCAGGAGCTGTTTTTCGTGCAGTTTAAGGGCAAGATGCGGAGCGACTCTTATCACAGCGCGAACGCCGTTGTTGATTTTCCCATTAGTGGTGAGGCGCCAGACCATAGCGACACTCGTTTCCCCGAGTGTGGCTCACAACTGGAGTGATGAGGCTAGAGAAGCGATCCGGGATTCTGGGAATAACCAACACACACACAAACACACACAGACTGATTTATTTTATTTAAACCACCCTTTATTCAATACTCCGTTACTATGCACAAGTCTGACACGAGTGTTTCGTTTTAAATAACTTCGCAATGAAAACAATTTTGCACGTAAAAGATGGAGGGGAACTCGTTTCGCTTAGGCACTGGCTATGCACGAATGAAACCACTTCTGTCTGAGAAATCGCTTCAAAATTTGCTTTCAGAATAAGCTCCCGGCATATTCCGACAACGAAGCCCATCCTCTGGCAGTCAGGGACACGCCGTGAGCGGTTACTGACCGCGTGTTTTACAAACGTAACGCATCCTTAAATACTCAGTTAAACACATGCGGGTACGAACGCCCCAACGACACCAACGCGCGCGGACGCCATCTACGTTGACATCAGACATGGCATATGCTAGAATTACCGCACATAGCTCCCACAGTCACGTATACTCACTCCATTCTCCCGAACGTCATCGCAGATGTAAGATTGCGTGGTTAGCACTGCGTGCGTACATGAAATAGCCAGCTATGACTCCAATTATATTTTACATTGCCCTGCAATTCTTTCGCACGAGTGTTACGGGCGTAATTAACCCTTTCAGGCCCAGTTACTCCAATTGGAATCATCAATTTTTAAGGTCACTCAGCAAGCACCTGGTAAAGATAAAGCGTTGGTTCTTCTTTAAGAGCTCATATTTAGCATCTGCTTTACATATGGTGCCAACCTGGTAGATACAACAAAGCGAGGTCACGTGTGAACAAAGAAATTACAGAAGCGGTTATGCTGTTCATGCATTTCGCTGAGACAGCTTTTTTTCAGCATGCAGAGATAGGGCATTTATTTTAGTTTTGTGCCGAAAATTGAAATGTTGACTATTGGGCATTATGCTATCCCACCTAAATAACTGTTTAAGTAATAAATCGAGTAAAAATAATGGAAATAATATTAAATAATAATATTAAAAAATTATTTGGACATTAATTACTCTTCATTCAAAAGTGTGAGCAAAGATTTTTTTCCATTTTTTTGGACTACCATGACCATGCACATCTCAAAATTTAAAAACCGGGTGCTTACATTTAAAATAATTTGGGACTGAAAGGGTTAAAGGGAGACTAAAGAGAAACAATGAATTGGTTTAGATTGATAAAGTGTGCTCGGAGAACACTTGTGTAGTTTATTTCACCACCATAGGTTTATTATTAGAGGAGCAAACCAAGTTCAAAGTTTCATTTTTAAATTTCGCGCCGAACTTTGTAATTCGAGACGTAAAGGATTTCCAAGAGCATTTAACGTATTTTGGCGCCACTGGCTCGACGAAATTTCCACAAACTCGTTATGTCAAGTCTCTGGGCCCCTCAGAGGACAATGTACTTCGATTTAACCGATTAGGAGCTACGTACGCCCAAGCAGGCGCCGTCAAAAATATGTGACGTCACGGCAAATGGTGCGGGAATTCCAAGGTCGCGTCGCCACCTGTATTTTCTTTTTGCGCGTTTTCTCGCTTATTAAGCGTCTTCTTGCAGCAAGCGTGGTGTTTTTAGTATCGTGGAAGACCACTTTACTAATGCGAGAAAAATCGTTTTGCTGTTTAGTGTCCCTTTAACCGAATCTATACACAGTACCAGTGAAAGTCGTGACGCTGAAAGAAGTTCCTAAAACAATTTCTAGAAAATATCTTGTGCGCGGCAGGTATCTTCACAATGACCGAAGGTTGGACAGTGCCTCCTTTATGCATAACTAGCTGAAACGGGCCGGGCCGGCCCGGGCCCATACCTTTCGGGCCCGGGCCTGGTACGGGCCACATTTAAGAACACCGGGCCGGGCTCGGGCGGGCCGGAGCGGGGCATTTTCGGGCCGGGTCGGGCCCGGGCCGGAAAAAATCGGCCCGTGCAGTGCTCTAGTTTATAATGCCTTGTGGTTGTATTCTATAGATTTATTATTGTTCTTGTTTTCTTGAACGCTGTAAGTGTGCGTTCGTTGACATATCTTTTCAAAATACTGCGCTCTTTGCTTTAGCATCCCACAGCGGCGTTGCATTACCGTGCAAACGAGGGGCCACGTTCAGCGGAATGACGAGTGCAATGATCTACCTGAAGATATGCAGAACAAACTCCTCCATCTATTGTACGCCTCCGTAACTCTTAGCTCCGGCGCTTCGGCTTCGGCGCACACTGCCTTGCGACGCTTGCCAAGAAAGGCCTCTTGGGATCTTTGCGCCGATCGAGCCTCGCGTGGCGGCATTGACTTTCCGCAGACGCACGCAGCAGCGTCTGTGGCACTTCTTACATACATTTATATACGCAAATCATTGCTTTCGTAGATCTGCAACACCGACAAGCTAATGTTGATCAATCACGCTTTCTAGTGCGTGTGCGGCGTTGGCCGTATTGTTCACCAAGCCTAGCTTATGTTGCAGGCGAGCACCTAAACTGCACGGATAAATAAGAACTGAAGTTGAAGAGCGCTTCTGCTCGCGCCTCTAATTTCCGAACCAAAGCACAGTGCCCATCTCGTTGACGAAACAACTTCGCGTCGGTACTTTCCTTTTCTTTGTTCCCGAAACTGACAAATTCGATTGAAATTAGTGTTACATTATTCCGGGCACTGTCAGAGCTCTCTAGTTGGCAGAACAGCGCACGAAGCATTGGAAGTCATCGCATAACGAAGATGAAAAACCAGTAGCTAGCATATGAAAGACTGCGGTATGCGAGTGGTTTCGTTTTCACGGCCAACAAAGCATGGCCGATTGAGCTTTTGGGCTCGTCGACAGATGGCGCTATACATTTTGAGTCCCCGGCTATAGCTGCTAGAGGACGGACGTATTTTTCGTGGCCTCCGGAATGACAGCGTCAGATATGTTTGTTTTTTTGCATGGTTCGAGCTTGCTTTTTTAGTTATATGAGTACATAAGCCGTTAGATTGAAGCTTAATAGGGCTTACAACTTTGTACTGTTTCCTGTGTGACAGTCGCCTGGGCCTTTTTTATTATTTGTTTGTTCGGCCACCACGTGGCTGAAAGGTACACATGTGCTTTGAAGTGTAGCATACTTGCGGAGTTTTGTGATACCATTTGGCTTTAAGTGTATCTAATCCGCCGTGTGAACGATCTAGCCATGGTCAAAAAGACCGTAAAGTGTTCAGGGTGCGGAATGGGATGGAAAATAGAGGTTTGTACGGATGAGAAGACAGAGGGAGCTGACGCCAAGTGTAAGCAATGCGAGTTAGAGGCGAAAATGGAAATAATGATGGCTGCCCAGAATGAGCTCATGGTAAGAATCGCCGAGCTGGAGAATGCGTTGGCGACAGAGCGGCAAAAAACGATGGCTATGGGGGGAAGGCTTAAGTCAGCCGAGGAGGGGTTAGCAAAGGTAGTCATGATGAACAAGGAAGCAAGCGACAGCGGGAACAGCGGGGCATCGACCCCCACAGTGGTAGACGCAAAGGGGGAAACATGTTTGGAAAAGACAGGCGCAAGGGTCACAGGACCCAGCTTCCGAGAAGTAGTTTTGGGAAGGGGAAGGGACAAAACAGCAGTGGCACGTGCTATTAACCTAGGCAGTGGCCAGGTGCGGGACAGTCCAACAGAAAAGGCGGAGCACGTGATGATCGCCGGGGACTCGAATTTAGTTAGATGCGCAGAAGCAGTCAAGGAAAGGGTGAGAGGCGACAAACGAGTTTTAATAGGGAAGTTCCCGGGACATGGGCTGGGATCAGTGATCAGACAAGCTAGCGCAAAACTCGCAAGTAAGGCTAATGGACGTAACCTCGTGATAGTCGCGGGAGGTCTAAACAACGTCTTGAATGAAGAATCAGCCGAACTAGCGACCGCATTGGCGAAAGGGGTCGATGAGATGCGCGCCATTGCCCCTCAGGTGCAGATAGTGGTATGCACAATACCGGAGGTACCGGTGCGTGACGGCAACCTGCAAAGAGCGGTTGTTGACGCAAACAAAGAGATATGGCAGATGAGTCGAGAGAAAGGCATCGAGGTAGTTGAAATAAACAGAGAGGTGCACAGGTGGGGTGGTTTTCGAAGAGACGGAATATACTTCGATAGGAGGCTTAGTCATGAGGTGGGTTGGCGACTTCCAGGACGCGCAGTAGCTTTTTGGGGGGGCACGCGGGCCCTTCGGTGCCGGGGTAGCTTGTAATGAGGAAAACAACCAGGGGGACTCTGACAGGCAGTATAGCGAAAAACCAGAGAAAAGGCAAAAGAAGGGAGAAGGCGCGTGTTGCAATTTGTTACATAAACATGCAGGGTGGCAGAAAAAAGGCAAAATGGTTAGAGATTGAGGGACAGTTAAACAAGGAACAGATAGGTGTTTATGCGGTTACAGAAACACACCTTAGAGACTTGGAAGAGCCACCACATATAGACAATTATATTTGGGAAGGATGTAACAGGATCACATCAGAAAGGAGAGGTGGGGGTGTTGGAATGCTAATTCATAGCAGAACAAAATGGGATAGAGTGAAACAAACGTTTTCAGAGCACATATGGGTTTCGGGCACAGTAAGTGGAAAAAAAATGTGGCTAGGTGTAGCTTACTTGTGGACGGGGAATAACTGCAGAGAAAAGAATCTGGAGATAGTGAAAGTGAAATGCATAAGCACCGATATTAAAGAATTTGGTCATAATGCCGAAATAATCCTTCTAGGGGACACGAACGCTCACATTCATGACCTTGACGGATATTCAGACACCAATGGCAAGTTATTGCTAGATCTCTGCGAGCAACATAGTCTTGAGATAGTTAACGTGGGGCCTAAGTGTGAGGGGCAGATCACGTGGGAAGTCGGAAACAGGCAATCGAGCATTGATTGTTGTCTCATGAGAGAAGGAATATATGACAAACTTAGAGAGATGAGAATAGACGAGGAAGGCATTAACAGCTTGGGTAGTGATCATAAAAGCATAATATTACAAATGGGATATAAAACTGAAAATAAGAACATAGAATCAAAGTTTGGCAGCTTGTATCTAAATGACAAACAAATAACAAATATAGCCGCAAGAGTCGAGGAAATAGTAGACGAACTACCAGGCAAAGACTGGAAGTATAGTGAGCTGCTACATGTAATCACGAAAGAAACGGAAAAAGAGAAGAAAACTACTTGTTGGAAAGGAAAGAGAAAGCCGAAAAGTTGGTGGAACAAAGAAATCCGGGAGGCAATCGAGAAGCGACGTGAGGCATCACGGGAGCACAGGCAGGCAAAAAAGGAGAAGCGGCCACAGGACGAAGTCAACCAAATATGGGTAATATATTTAGAGCAAAAATCCATTGTGCAGAAATTAGTCGAGGCAAAAATTAACGGTGAAAGTGAACGCTGGATGACAGATTCGCGAAAAGAGGAAGGCCGCGCCTAGGATATTTTGGAGCAACCTAAAAGCGCTGGGTAGGAAGTCTGTCACAATGCAATAACATATGGTAGATGAAGGATGAAATCATTTGGAAGGGTATGAAGCGCTAGGTTACATCCGAAAGATAACAGCCGATTCGTTTAAAAAGGTCGCCAGGGGATTCCCCCGGTGAGTAAAAGTACGCAAAGGAGTGCAACCGACGAAGATGTAGTACCACAGAATTTCAATTGGAAGAAGGCCGAAGGAAAAATTCCTAAGCGCACTACTCCGGGCTTAAATGGGGTTCCGGTCAGCCTCATTAACCAACTCGGACATAACACTAAAGAAGCACTGCTGAAAGCCGTAGAAAAGTGCTTACAGTAGAGGGAAATACCAGAGAGTTGGAGAAAAAGTAGGATGAACTTAATCTCTAAAGGCAGGGGAGAAAAGGATAACATTCGCTCGTATAGTCCGCTAACCATTACATCGGTGCTATACAGGTTGGCGATGCGGGCAGTAAAATTAAAAATAGAAGCGTGGGTAGAACACAATAATATTTTGGGAGAACTTCAGAATGGATTTCGAGTCGACAGGCGGTTAGACGATAATCTGTTCTTACCCAGTGTATAGAAATATCGAAAATAGAAAACAGGCCCTTATACGTAGCTTATCTAGATATCACCGGGGCGTATGACAACTTTAATCAGGAAATTGTGTGGGATATATTGAAAGAAGTGGGCATAGGCGACGACTGTATACAGCTTTTGAGGGAAATATACCGAGAAAATACAGTTTGTATAGAATGGGAAGGAATAAGTAGCAAGGACAGCGTTGAAATTAGCAAGGGGCTGAGACAGGGATGTCCTTTGTCCCCTCTGTTATTCATGCTGTACATGGTGAGGATGGAAAAAGCGCTAGAAGGTAGCAACACTGGATTTAATTTATCGCACAAACAGGTCGGCACGATGGTTGAGCAGAAGCTTCCATGTCTATTTTATGCTGATGATATTGTCTTATTTGCGGACAGTCAAGATGATATACAGCGACTGGCTGATATATGCGGAAGGGAAAAATGAGGCTCTAGGACTAGGATTTAGTGCAACAAAATGTGGATTGATGGTATTCAATGATCACGAAGACCATGCGGTCTTAATACAGGGCCAAAAAATACCGAGGGTAAGCGAGTACAAGTACCTCGGAGCATGGGTAAATGAGGGGGATAGATATATGGAGGTACAAGAGAAAGCATCGGTAGGAAAGGGAAAGAGGAATGCTGCAATTATGAAGCACAGAGCTTTATGGGGATACAATAGGTACGAGGTGCTTCGAGGGCTGTGGAAAGGTGTGATGGTCCCGGGGCTTACATTTGGGAACTCAGTGGTGTGCATGAAGTCAGAGGTACAATCAGGAATGGATGTAAATCAAAGGACGGTGGGCCGCCTCGCGTTGGGCGCTCACGGGAAGACGACAAATGAGGCTGTAAAGGGTGATATGGGATGGACAGGCTTTGAAGTGAGGGAAGCTCTGAGCAAAATGAGATTCGAAGAGAGGCTGAGGAAAATGAAGAAGAGTAGATGGGCAGAGAAGGTTTTCAGGTATTTGTATAGAAAAAGCGTTGACACGCAGTGGAGAAAAAGAACTAGGAGGCTCACCAGTAAATATACGGCTAGCAGTGCGGGCGATATGGCAACAAGGAGCATTAAGCGGAAGGTCAGAGAGGCGGAGAGGACTTATTGGATGACAGCGATGGAAAAGAAGCCGGCTCTGAGTAACTACCGAAAGGGAAAAAACGATATAAGGAGGGAAAGGTTTTATGATAATTCAAGGGGAAGCGCTTTACTGTTTGAAGCAAGGTCGGGCTGCCTTAAAACGCGTAGCTATAAAGCGAGATTCAGTAACGAAGAGGAACAATGTACATGCTGCGGGGGAACTAAGGAAACGATGGAACATGTACTGATTGAATGTGGCGATATTCTCCCAGGTATACGAGTGGGCACGAGTCTACAGGAAGCCTTGGGTTTTAGGGACAACAATGGAAAGCTGAACACGTCCGCGATAGAAATAAGTAAGAGATGGTTAGAGTATTGGTGGCAGAAAAGCAGAGATAAAGTACAAAAATAATCGGGAAAAATAAGGTCATTCTGCCTTGAGAGGCAGAGAGATGGAACGTGAATTTATATTTTTTGGTATAATAACATGGATTTAATCAATGTAGATAAGGTATTAGGCCAACATAAACAAGGAAGGTTTTTTTGTTTTTTTCTTCGAGCCTAGTTGCAGACATGTCACCACCCCGTTATAAAGGGGACACTCATGGCATCCATCCATCCCCTATTCGATTCGTATTTGATTAGGTTCTACAACTAACTATTCGATCATCCCTATTACCAAGTTAAGTTCTGGGTGTTATCTTGCTGGTAGACAGAAATTAATGAAGGGGAGGTAGGACAGTTAACGAGTACAAATATACTATTCACTACCTGACAATGACGAAGAACGGCGGCATTGGAAAGAAACGCATGCAAATAGCGAAAGGAAACCTTTACATAGATGCAAACAATGCCGTTCACACCACAGAACAGGAACGTATCCAGACTTTTTATTGTGAGAGGGGGGGGGGGTTCAACCGTACTTTATGTATGGTCGTGCTTGCGTTTGTATGTATGCGTGTGCATATACACATGCGTAATTGAAAAAAATTCGGGGGGGGGGGGCTTGAACCTCCGCTAGGCCCCTGACACAGAGTAACAGTTCTCATCACTAGAGTAGTTCATGCAGAGTTGGTTGTTAGAGTGACGGATTTCTAGAACTGTGGTAGGGTAACTTGTTTTGTCGATATTCGAAAATGATTTTCACGACTCATGCCGTAGTGAGTGCTCATTGAGGGCTAGTGCAGCCCGAATCATCTGCCTAACAGCAATGGGTTCTGGTCTTTTAAGTGCCAAACATACGATATGACTGTGGGATGTTCCTTAGTGGGGTACCCCGGATTATTTATGGCCTTGTGCGGTTCCTGACAGACACTTAGATGCGGGTACAAAGGCATTTCTCTACATTTCAGTGCTATCGAAATGTGGCCCCTGAGGCCGGGAATAGAATCCGCGCTGGTTAGCTTCGTAGCACGACACCTTAGCAGATAAGCCATAGGGGCGGTTCGAGCAGTCAAACACGTATCGAGAAGAACGCACGCCATGGTTGGCCGCTAAACATTTTTTAGCCACACGGCATTCTTCAACGCACAACCTGCGGAAGCAAGCAAGAGCGCTTGTATCTTACGTGCGTATACATAATATACACTTAGAGGCCCGGCTTGTCGTCCGTCGACTGTCTTATGCCACATGGTCACGCAGTGGTCACAACAGTGAATACAGGCCTAAAGCAAGGCTAAAGATGCTCAAAACCAGTGCAATATAAAATGAGAAGTCCCAGAATGATATAACTAAAAAATTACTAATAATTAATCACAATATTTCGCCTGAAATTGCGAACAAGCTTCTGAACCATCCGGCGGATACCCGTACCGCGCAAGAGAGGGCACCACCGCCTCCCCAAGAGCGCGATCGCGGAGGGAATCGCTGGGTTTCCCGTGCTACGCACTTTCTCAGGTTTCACGGTAGTGGAGCTGCATTAGGCGCAGAATAAAAGAACTACACGAAGACGTACACAAGAACGATAATAGCGCACGATTTAGCGCGGGATTTAGAACTACACCAGGGTCTAAGCAAGAACTCACATTAGCGCAGCATTTTTGTTCAGTCTCCTCTGAAATGCAAGCGTCCGAGTGTCGCATATCGACGCTGCGCTTGTTCTTTTCTTTTGCCCCATGACTAGATTTCACCGGCTGAAGCTGCTGCGCGTGACATCGTTAGGCTCAACCTGCCCCTGAAAGTATCGGGCATTTCTGGAGCATCTTAGTTTGCGTGCACCACGTGAACGATGGGGGCTAATCTGGTACGGGGGCGAGATTCAGCAATATAATAATAATTGTTGCAGGTAACGTCCCAAAACCACGATATGGTTATGAGAGGCGCCGTACTGGAGGGCTCGGGAAATTTTGAAACCCTGGGGTTCTCTAACATGTACCTAAATCTAAGCAGACGGGCCTCAAGCATTTTCACCTCCATCCAAAATGGGGCCGCCGCGGCTGGGATTCGATCCCGCGACCAGAGCGTCAGCAGTCGAGCACCATAACCACTAGACTACCGCGGGGGGTTGGAAATTCAGCGAGTGTGCTGAAATGTAGCGTGATTTATACGTGAGTTGGTGACACTTAATATGCGCAGATTTGGACGGGAGACGACTTCGCTGGCCGCTATCATTGTACGGTCAGTGTTACTTGCTTTACCGGGCACAAGTTCGCCCAGTCGGGAGTTCGAGCTTTAGACTGCTGAATACCGCACTGTCACAAATGCGTGGCGATATAACTTTAGCGTTGAGACATATATTAGTTACGCTGCATGCTTCGTTGGTACATCATACGAAGGTGGAAGGTATCAGCGAAAAAAAAAAACACGAACACAAAGAACAAGACATGGTAACCGCTGGATATAGAAATAAAATTTATGAACTTCCTTGAGGACCGGGAATTAGTTGGGGGCACCTTTTATTAAACTAAGTTCAGCTCTCCTGCTGTCCTGGGTTCGCACTTATTCACTGGCATGTTGCACCCACATTGTTATACGATAAGTTTTTGTACCCCATGCCGAAAACCACGATCTTGCTGCGTATATACATTGTGTTTCTGATAAAAAGCACCACGTATTAAAAACGTTAAGCGTAGACACTACGCGTCTCCAATTCGCGTCTCCAATATTTTTGCCAATAAACAAAACTCCGTAATCAAAAAAGATTGCTGAATGAACGTTTTAAATAGTAACTCGACAGAAAAATCTTCAATACAAGAGTTGCAGCGCTTGTTCAGAAACATCGAACTTTTCAAACAATGGTTAGATAATTCCCCTGCTTAATTATTTCCGGCCTTTCCTTAAAGCACGCGAATTTAAAAAATTCGCCCTCAAGTGTAAGTTGAACGAGTTACGAAAGGCTGCTCCGCACGAAGGTCTATTGAGCAGGCTGTCGATGAGTGCAATGGACGCTAAGTGATGGTAGGGGTGTACCGTCTAAAAAAAAAAACTACGAAAGGGCAGCCGCCACGTGTGAGTGAATCTTTTATCTCGGTCCTTCCGTCACATTGTCACCCTCGCCTCTTCCAATACGTTTCTTCATTGGTACACAAAGGACAGAAAAATGGCCTATGCTGCACCAAGTGAGGCCTATGGTCTCATGTGGCATTTGCTCCGACGCCGCCGCTTTTTCGTTGAAGAATTTTTTTCTTGTTGTTGAAAGGGTACGCTCCTTTTGTCGCTTAACCAGGCGTCGGTTTCGGTTTCAAGGAACATACGCGCTTGTAGCTGTTGCCGCGCATCGTAAGATCTGGTTGAACGAAATGAGGTTGATCTGGATGTTCACATTTATTGTCTTTCACGAGATTTTACAAAAAAAAATTCATTCAGCTGTAAAGAACTCTTCTTTTGTTTATTTTTTCTTTTCTTATTTCGTCAATTTTAAATCGGATGAAGCGCTCGAACTGGTCGACTTCTGTTCGTAGCTCTTGCCTCCGCTCGCCCTTCGCTCCGCGATATCACAAGCTGGATCGCGCTCGGTTATTTCGCTCGGTTCACCTACCAAGTATGAATACGGCAAAGATATGACATCTGATAGGGCGTGTAGAGAACGAAAGTCGCAGGGAGCCACATCGAGGAGGCGAACCAACTATTGCACGAAGATGGCTAAATCAGGGCATCACATGTCTTGCGCGGCTCTGTGCACTCTAAGCCAAAAATGGAAAAAATGAGAGTAACGGCGGGTTTTAGTCCTAAAGACCAACTGTTACTCCCCAAAAAGACCAACTGGAACAAGATGGCTGACATGTCTCAAGTTGGGGGAGTAAGCGTTTAGTGTTAGGTTGGAAGAGAGCAACAGAAGGACGAATGGCAACGGTTCGTCCTGCAGGAGAGCAACGGTTGCACTCGGCGCGCAACCGTTGCTCTCCTGCAGGACGCACCCTGTATCGGTCGATGCATGGGCCACATTTTCTTGCGGGCTGGCGTAAGGAAACTACTTTTTGTAAACTGAACAGAGAGATACATCCGCTAATAGGGACATTTAGCTTGTACGCATACTTTTTAACGTTACCGTGTTACCGGAACCCATGTTTTAGAAAAGTTTTAGCTCCCCGTACGTAAACGTTTACGCACGTACGTAAACGGATACCTTTACGTTTGAATAAATCATGAGATGGTGATGATAACGGCATTTAAATTATATTTAATTTAGATAAGATTGTATCACCGCTGCGGCAAAATCACGATAGTGTTGCCATCTTGTGACACTTCGTGCAACCATAATGTCATGGAGACGTTTGTTTTCGCCTATATAGTGTTTTTCAGGAAGAAAAATGATTGAAAAGGTAACTTATTTGTAATTATACCGCGGCAAGGCTTCTACACCAGAAGTAGAGAAGTAGAACGCACGATGTTTCTGCAATAACAATTTTTTGCTTGCCTGGTTCATCTTGTTCCCGCTAGATGGCATCACCTATCCAGCCTGTCGGGGTATTTAGGCTTCTCGCGTTCTTACGGCTTCGGTATTCTATTTCTAGTTCTAGGTCACTTAGCCGCTGAGACAAGTGCGATCGCAATTGGCGCTCGCACTTCGGCTTATTTTTACTAGGAGGCTGGAGCCTCGGCAAAGCGGGTATCGCGAGTAGCCGTGAACGATGGTGGATTTGAGAGATAGGGCCGTAAACGCAAAGTCAATCCGGCGAGTAGTCCACGTTCCGTAAAGGCCCGCGCTTGCGCAGATTCCTTTCGGCAACTCGTAACACGGTAACGTAAAGCTAAAAGCCCCTAATACAAGCTAAAAGCTCCTAATAAAAGGCATGGTTGCATTGAACGCCAGCACCTGAAGCTGCTGTCGTCGCAAGTTAAATGACGTGTTTGCGTATAACATTTGGCATAAATATATAGCTTGAGAATGTGACAATAAAATGCGAAGCTTCGCGAGACTCCGTGTATACTTCACAACAAACAAGCGGTTGAGAGAAGTAAACAGTTGATAGACTACGTTTGCGGTTTTATGCTGAATGGCAGTCTCCACTACAAAGCAGCAAAAGCACCGACCCCATGGTTGCAGCACAGATCACGCAACGCACACTTATATCGCGATGCATAGAAAGACTGACAGCGAACTAACGCCGCTGCCTCCCCCCCCCCCCGGTTATCTCTACCTTGTCACTGGCTGATTTTGGAGGGAGGGCAGCTATCGCAATCGGTCCCGGTAGTTTGACTTTGTGTTTAATCTCGGAGCAAATGGACGTTATCAGCTCGGGTGGTGTTGTCTTTTCAAAGGGGAGGCGACTCTTCCACAAAAAAAAAAATAATATTATTATTATATTTATACTGATAATAATAAGAATAATGATAATAAAGAAGAAGAAAACACACCTCGGGGCAAAAAATAAAAAAAAGAAATTGCTGGCCTTTTAGCTAGCGCAAAGAGGAGCATTGGCAAAGCCTGTGTTTTCGCGAGACACTCATTACCTTGACGTTTTCAGATGTTTACATTGTTACTTTCTATTCTCTTTCTAGCATCACCACTGGTTCTGCACGCCTATGCTCATTTCACTAGCGTGTCAGAACGCGCAACGACCCGTCGGTACCTACATAACCCCGTTTCCTTTCAGACAGCGCCGTAGCGTGTGGTGGCGTAGTGGCTAGCGTACGCGCATGGCGGTTAAGTGGTCGCGAGTTCGAATCCTGTGTGTTTGTTGCAAATTTTCTGAAATTTCTTTCTAAATGGGATGTCTGTATGTCGTTTGTGCATCCAAACAAATGTATGTATAAACCTCAATATGCTCTAGAAGTAAATAAAAAAACGATTTTTTTTTACCCAAGTAGAAACTAGGGAGTAACGGGAAGGAGCATCTGTTGCTTCCTTGAGGAGCATCAGGAAGGAGTAACAGTTTGTCCTCAAGGAGCAACTGGGTGGACTAACCGTTCATCCCCTCAAGGAGCAACTGAAAGGAGAGCAACGGTTCATCCCCTTGCCGTTGCTCCTTTTCGGAGAGTAATCGGAGTGGCAATGCACTTACTCCCTCAAAGGAGGAACCCCTATACCCCCGTTGCTCTCATTTGGCTTAGAGTGTGGTGTGTTAACCCAGGGATTTGCAGTTCCGGGAAGGTTTTTCAGGTTGCCTAGTGACAACGGGTGAGCACAAGTATTTGGGTCCATTATTTGAGCAGGTATTCATTCTGCATGATTACATGAGTGAATCCAGTTATCTGCAAGCCTGAATAGACTGAGATAAGCCTAGTGTCGCTAGACTAATTTGTCATCACAACAGCCTACCTATTGCCGGCAAAATACGTTTAATGAAAGGCTTTGATGCGTGTTGGTTCGGCGACACAGTTTGTTCATCTTTTATTTTAGGGCATGTATTTAAATGATGTTAAGCAATTATAGGCTCCTTCGTGTTCACGGAAATGCATGTAGCCAGTTTGAAACTTTGTGGGCGTTTACTCCTAATACTGTCACTGAAATACATGTAATGGACTCACTGATGCTTTGAGAAATCGTTCAACAGGGAATGTCGCTGAGGCCAACGTTTCGTCAAGTGGTCAAGTGTCTTCGTCAAGGCTGCTGCCTTGACGAAGACAAGTCAACTTGTCGAAGCATTGCCTCCAGCGACATGCCCTGTTCAACGATTTCTCATCTATTCAAGCACCCATCTTACCCTGAACTTCTGTCTTGTTTGGTAGTAAGTTCTGTGGAAAAATATGTTCGCTGTCGTAACAGACGTGGTTGAGTCAAGTACAACGTGGCCTGCTCTGATTGTTAATAATTTTCGCATTGGTTCGGATATTCTGTGTTCAATGTTTGCTCATTATGTGCATATTTCAGTTTTGAATTAAAGCTGCTTTAGCAGACTGACACTTTCACACTACGTGTATGTCTCTGTTTTTAGTACAAAAGATATGATTCAACAAAAAGATTTAAATTTTACTTGTCTTGATCAAGTTTTGCCTTATGAGAAGCCGATCAGCTTTATTTTGTCGACTTCACAACGCACGATCAAAATTAAAAAGGTAGTTAACTAAATTTATCAAATGGCCGCGTCGCCCGAGCGGCCAGCGGACTTACAAGATAGCACGAACACATTCCGCTTGCAAGCGAAGTGGCAAAGGGGGCTTCCTCGACGACCCTCCTCCTCTCGGTTTCGTGCCCTTTCCCACTATTCCCTTTCCCATGACCTCACCAGTGACGTCATGAAAGAAATGTTTTGTTTGTGAACTATTTCTAGCAGATACCAAGCAGCCGCCAGTGGTGGAAGCGGCGCTGCCGCAGCGTATCAGCATGCGAGAGCGTGTCCCATGGGAAGTATAGGGAGTTTCCTCCCCCTGGCTTAACGTCCATCGCTGTCACCGACAGCCTTTTCAATCGATTTACGTACGCGAATGAGCCTTCGCTCAACTTACATTTTAGGGCACTAAAAAAGTGCCGCGTGTTAGGCGGCAGTCCCGTGTTATTTTTTTTTTAAATTCGCGCGCTTTTAATAAAGGCCGCGAAAAAAATTAAGCATGGGAGTTGTCTTACCATGGATTGAAAACACTGTTTGTGAACAAACGCTACAACTTCAGTATTTCAGATTTTTCTTAGGAGTTACTATTTAAAAGTTTATTAACCAATCTTCATTAGTTGCCAAGCTTTGCGGCTTGGAAAAATATTCTGACGTGCTCTGTATGAGCTCAGAACAATACTGCGCAAAGTGGAGACGCGTAGCGCCTATGCTTACTTGTTTAATTCATGGTGCTTTTTAGATGCGAAGCATTTCTTGGCAATCCCAAGGCACTTTGTGCGTTTTCTATCTATCTATCTATCTATCTATCTATCCATCTATCTATCTATCTATCTATCTATCTATCTATCTATCTATCTATCTATCTATCTATCTATCTATCTATCTATCTATCTATCTATCTATCTATCTATCTATCTATCTATCTATCTATCTATCTGTCTATCTATCTGTCTGTCTGTCTGTCTGTCTGTCTGTCTGTCTGTCTGTCTGTCTGTCTGTCTGTCTGTCTGTCTGTCTGTCTGTCTGTCTGTCCGCCCACGTCTCGGTGCTCTCGTGATCGTCTCCTTAGCTTGGGGTAAACCAAAATTGGTGTGGGAGCGTAGGAGGGCTTGAAAAATATGGTCTGGTCATGACATGAATTACATAAGAATCCTGTCGGTACGTCGTCAAACCCTTTCCTACAGACACGTGACTGATAGTTAATATCTTCCCAGGAACGGCAAGAACAGCCATTGGCAATTTAAATGCGAGAGTGTAAAGAAAACCTACATCGTCAGCATTGACCCGATTAATGCGAAGAATGAAAATCAGGATCCCAGCAAGAACTGAACCCAAGTGCTCTGCGTGGCAGTCAGTTATTCTACCGCAGAGCCACGTCAGGTCGAGCAGCTGCTTTGGAAAAAGACCCCATGCAGGCTTAATATCGGTGCAACGTCAACTGTGGTTGCAATGCTGGCTACCTGTGTAATTTTATAACAAAGCAATAAACATTACATATGTACCCCTGTGATACACACGTCATGCCGGGTTAGCTTCGATTGTGGTTCCAGTTGAACTCCGCTTTTATAGATGTCTAATAAACATTACTTTTTAGGGGCGAAGCTCCTTAAAGCGGCACCCGTTCGTCCCTCGTAGTCGTAGTGCGTAACCAGTCGTAACGCTAGTACCAGATCTTGACCTCCAAGGTGGTGCCGGTGGGAGACTTTTCCTGTGCGTTGTTGAACAATAAAAAATTCGCAGCGTGCGCGTTAACTAAAAGCCGAATTCTTCTGTCTCTCATTCCCCATTAGCAGCCATTGGCATGTTCCAGTAGGAAACGTTAGTAGAAGTAGAAGTGTAAGTGTTAGCTAAAAGCCGACTTCTTCTGTCTCTCATTCCCATTAGCAGCCATTGTTTACCTCCGAGGTAGTGCCTGGTGAGATTTCTCCTGTGCGTGATTAAACAATAAAAATTTTGTTCAAAACGCCGTTGATTGATGAAATAAACCAACGAAAGACGCCAGATGTTTTCTAAAAGCAAAACGAAAAGACGCCAGATGTTTCTAAAGCAAAACGAAAAGACGCCAGCTGCTTAACGAAAGACGCCAGATGCTTTCTAAAGCAATGGTTTTCTAAACAATGAAAATTCACAGCGTACATGTAAAATTAAAGTGAGCTGCAAGTCGTCATAACTCTCATCGAACCTTTAGTATAAACGCCCCCGATCTGACGTCGGTGATGATGTACTGGGCAGAATTCACGGAAGATTCACGTTTTACCGATGAACCTCCGCAGCTTCGCCCACTCATCATTATTCACTCCGTGGATACGCTGTGATTTTTTATCGCTATGATTCAGCAACTATATTCAAGCGTTGCTCGACCTCGGAGGAATAGGCTAACGAAAGTTGCGTTTGATATTCACATCATCGCACCGTAAAGTGCACTTCGTTTCGATAATACTGACGTGTGGGAGGGCTCAGGTTACGCCAGACCGTAAGATACCCTTTAAACGCCAGTGTAGTCGGCATGCTTAATAAGGCCACGATGTGCACACAACTACTACTCTTACTAAAAGGCGTCGATCCACCTCGTAACGATTGGCTCAAAGTTAAAAAAAAATGCAGCATAGACAACTACTCGCTGACCGCTTCGCATGAAGCCGATTCCGACAAGGCATGGGATCTGCCGAATTGGTTTTATTGGTAACACCCTGTGTATTCACTAGCGGAGCGCTACCGAAGTTGGTGGAATAGGTGTCGTAAGGGGAGAACCGATCACGTGCCAGTGATTGTAGCGAGCTCCCATACTCACCTGATCCTTCATAGAAAGGCAGGCGTGCTCTTGCGGCTCAGGCAAGTATTTCCAGTCGAACCTGTCCCCGATGAGCAGCGGCGCGAACAGCGGAACCTGCGCGAAAGCGTTCTCCATTCCTCCGGCCTCGATCAACAGCACCGTTCTGGTTGGGTCGGCCGACAGGCGATTGGCTAGCACGCATCCCGCCGAGCCTCCGCCTACTGAAAGACGGCGTGAAGTGTAGAGGAATTCATGAAACGAAATAAACAGTATTTATGCTTTCATAGTCTCAACTTCAGAATTCTCAAATAAACACCGTTTGAAATGCAGAAGTTTCGAATAGACACGGTCTCGGATACAGCCGCCGCCAGGCAGCACTCAGTAAAGCTGTGTGGCTTTACTAAGCGCTGCAAACAGTAAAGCGACTTCGCTTTACTGTTAGAAGTGAGGTCCGGTTGCCTTAGAACGCGTAGTTATAAAGCGAGATTCAGCAAAGAAGAAGAACAATGCACATGCTGTGGGGAAGATAAGGAAACGACGAAGCCTGTTCTGATTGAATACGGAGATATACGCCCAGGTGCACGTTTGGGCACGAGCCTACATGAAGCCTTGTGTTTTAGGAACAAGTATGGAAAGGTGAACAAGCCCGTGTTAGAAATAAGAAAAAGACGGTTAGAGTATTGGTGGCAGAAAGCTAGAGAGAAAGGACAAAAGTGAATAGTTGGAAAAGTAAGGACAATCTGCGGTAAGGGGCAGAGAAGTGGGCTGTGAATTTGTTTTTCTCTATAGTAAGATTGATTTCATCGTAGTGGAGAAGGCATTACGCCAGCTTAAAGAAGAAAAGAAAAGCTTGCTCTTTTTTATGGGGCCTGGTGCCCCACATGTCACCGCCCCGTAGGAAAGGGGGACGCTCATAGCATCCGTACACGTCAGGGCGCCTCGATGTGTCCGCCTTGAAGTGGCGGCGCTGGAATCGAGGCACCCGAAGGTGGGGGCCGCTCCAGCACACTGCGCAACATTTTACGCAGTGTTGGCGGTAACGCGTTACAAGTAACGGCGTTACCGGTAACGCGTTACTTTTTTTGGTAACTTAGTAACGTACTCGTCACAATTTAGAAACTGTAACGGGTAACGTACTTACGTTAACATTTTTCGGTAACGTGTGGTGTCACGTTACTCGTTACTTTTTCATCCTGGGGGTGCAGTCTTCTTAGAGCTCGCCCCGACAAATTCTTTTGTCGCAGCGTCGGACTGCTGTCGGCCTGCCAGGCATTGACCAAGAAAGCACGGGCGGAATCGCTTTTCTTTTTTGTGGAAATTGTTGGGACCAATTTCTTAAGACGCGCCGACTCCTTGTGTGGAGGTTTTGGCCATCGCCAGACAAAGCTTGATGAAAGCCGCATAATTCGCCATGAGAAACTGTACGGACATGCTTCTCGTGGAAGTGGATGTAGCAGGTGGATTGCTGGCACCTGCGCCTTTTCGTGCCCAAGTGACAGGCCGGCCGAAGAGAAAGCGCAGGGGCTGGTTTACTCCATACCACGTGCTGGTCGTGAAATTTTGTACGTGGGGGAAACAAAGAACTCCCCCGAAAGGCTGCGACAACATAAAAACGATGCCCGCAAGTTCGCGTGACAAAGGAGTACACTCGCTGAGCATAGCATGGTAAATGACCACCGCATCGAATTCGACAACTCCCACGTCGTCGACTTAAGCGGCTTTCTGTGGAATTCTGGCCGATCCAGGCGACAGCCGGTGACGTCAACCGGTCAGGTGCGCTGCCGATCAAGAGTCTGCCTTATTGTGGAGAATTGGGGTGACCCCCGGCTGGAAGAAAACCCTGAAAAAGAGTGCGAGCGGGACGCGAAACGTAGAACTTTTTCTTGTAACGCAAAAAAATCTTTTTTTTTTACTCACTACCTTAATACCGCTGTCACACGAACAGCCTTAACTGCGGTTGAGCTAACTACGGTTACGGCTAACCACGGTTACAGGTAGCTACACGGCAGACATTACCGCAGTTAGTGTACTAATCGTGGTTATTGCAAACCGGTGATTACACGAGAGATCGACACGGATCCGAAAACAAACATTTTAAGTTTAATTGAGTATTTTATATTTTATGCATGTCCCATGCCAGTAGCCCGAAAAGGAACTTAATTTCCTTATTAACTGCATAATTTACGAGGGAAAAATGTCAAACACATTCAATCCGGAGGGACCAATTTCATTACCTGTCGTTCTCGAAAGTTCACGACGTTGTAAAACACAAATATTATCGTTACAAAGAAGATATTTTGTGTATTAAATGTATGCGCAACAAAGAGTAAAGTAACATTGTTTGAAACTTGTAGAGCTAAGGAAACTGTTTTTGAAAAATGTCTAAATATGCGACGTTTTATAGTAGCTACAAAGTTGATAAGGCCTATCAACTTTGTTTTAAAAAATAAATTTTGCTTTTTCTATCTGCAACTGCAGCGAAGTTTCTGGTTATTGAACTCCTGAGCGAGTGAGGCTGATCTTGAACACCCTCACATAAACGCTCGCAATTTTTGCGGTAAATATACAGGTTAAAGTGAACAAAAAATGTTTATGCACAGATATTTTTTTACGTAACTAGCCCGTTTAAGCATTTCTTTATTACTACAAAATTCGCGCATTTATTTTGCTAGCAGAAGCACACCATCTGAATTATTGTAAATTTCTTGAGATTTCATTGATGCTTTCTTTGCGAATAGCGTTGATGATTGACTCTCATATACTGTATAATGTCACATTGACAAAAACGGCTTCACCATGTGTCAGAGTCAGAAGCCATCACACGTAACTCTAAAGGCAACTTTAAGCCCTTATAACATTGCTGAGGTCCGGTACATTTGTGCAAGTAATACTCATTAGATCAGAATTTTGGGTATATTCGTTGTTTGGGTTAGAAGTTTTATGTGAAACAAATTTCAGATTTAAATTATTGCTATTGTGGGTTCGTGCAGCAAAGACACATCGATTATAATTTATGATTGCGGAGTAACGGCAGAGGTAACGTCCGTTACTTTTTTTCGGTAACGGTAACGGTAACGCGTTACATTTTTTTGTAGGTAACGTAGGGCGGTAACGCGTTCCTTTTTTTATAGTGTAACGGGTAACGTATTTAGTTACTTTTTTTCAGTAACGCCTACAACACTGATTTTACGGCATTGTTCGCAAGCCTTCGTTAAGATATGACCTCTCTTCGCCCTTTTTAGCACCCTTGCTTCTAACCCAACAGTGCCTTACACTAATTACTCGAGGGGAATCTGGCGCTACTCTTTAAGGAGTAGCTGTGACTGTTTATGGCGAGTCCTGACATCTTGCCTCTCGAAGAAAGCGCGACAACAGAGGACGGCCTGGGACCCCCATGGTCTCGTGCTTTACGGCGCTGGTACATTTGCGACAGCCACCGGTGTGACGGTGTGCCGTGCGGATGGAAAAGTGACTCTGCTCATCGCGAAGCACCTGAACTTCCAGCTGGCGCGCTTAGCGCTGTCGGCGAGATTCGCTAATGTTCTACGGGACTTTTGTCAAGTGGCCGCATTGGCTGACGTAACAGGGTGCGTCTACTGCTCACAAGTGCGCAATAAAAGCCCCGGCGGTGAAGGCGTGGAAGTCTGAACGAAAATACGACCGTGTTTACGCTCAGCACTGACTCATATGCCGAATACAAAACACGTTGACGATCCCAAAAATAATAGACAGAATGAGCCTGTCATGCATGCAGTACATGTCGCGCTTACCAGTTTTGTAGTGCTCTCGGTTTAATTTGTGCTTGAGGTTATTCCACGCACGTGTTCGTGTCGAGAGATCCGTGGTTCGCATTGCAGTGCTTGGTAATTTCCATGCGGTTTTTTTAACACGAACGTGTTTTATGCCGGGGCCACCAAGACTTCAGTGACGCATTTCCGTGATGGAATTCAAGTCGAAAAAATGCACACAATCAGACGGCAAAGAAAAAAAGTTTTGTCAACGGGAGTCGCACCCACGACGTCATTACGTCATAGCCTTGATCAACTCATTAACATTGTTAATAATAAAATTGGCATACGAGGACACGAGTGTTTGGGGAACCTGGTCGACAGGTCACGAAACTAACAGCGTGATATACGTCTCATGTGCATCATGAAACCCTTTCACCCCCTCACGTGTGACAGCCAGGGCTGGGCAGTATCGCGATACAAGAGTATCGCGATAGTATTTCAGAGATACTTTTGAGTATCTGTATTTCTGTATCGAGATACCTTTAAAAATGTATTTGTATCTCAGTAGTGAAATACATTTACGATGTATCGCCTGTATCACGATACCACGCTGGACACGGGTATCTCGTTACATTGTTTTTTTTGTGTCGGAAATGAGTTGAGACGTGTTTCCAATGGGGGAATGGCGTTTTTTTTTCTTTTTTGGGCCAAGACAAGCAAAGGCGCGCCGCCGGTCGCCGACAGATAGCGCGGCGATGGTTTCCGCAGAAGCACAGAATGGTCCGTGTGGTAAAGCGCGCGACGCCGCAGATGGCAGAATCGCGGGGGCAGTGTTGTCGGCCTCTTCCGACGAAAGTCGCTGTCTGTCAAGGTCAGTGCAGCATTCCTAATTTTTTTCGGGTGGCAAGCTATTACTTCGCGACCCCCTGCGCGGATACCGCCTTGGAACAGGCTTTGCAATGCTGCGCGTGCATTCAGTTCTCAAAGCGGCGGCACTTCCAAAAGCAGTTCCCGTAGTCGCGGCGGAAGTGACTAGAAGATGGCTATCTTTGACGTGCTTTCAGCCACCTCTCCAATGTCAAGGTGCGTTCCTAATTGATTACATACGTGAAACGGTCTTTTGTGGTAGCAGGCTCCCCCACCGCCGGAGCCGACTTCGCTTGTTGCGGCTTTCTGAAATGGGTGCTGGTAGCGTCGGTGGTGGTGACAGCTCCATTGAAGCCGATAGGGTCAGACGGCTGTGGATTCCGAAGATGGGGAGAGACTTCGAATTCTGAATATTCAGAACAACCCACGTGAGGGCGGAAGCGTTTCGGTATCTAGATGGCCCGAGAAGAGATAGCGCCACGCTGCTGGGCAATCCGGCTATGAAGGCGATATCTATTCACTATAACACGAATTTGTGCTCGCCTTCAGCGATAGGTAGACTTTTTTCTTTCGTCAGTCTTGTGCTGAGGCTGAACCGACACTGTTAGAAGACAGCCTATTTGAGAAGCCTACACAGCAACCTTATCAGCAAAGCAGATCTTCAAAACAAATGTGTGCTTTTTCTGAATTCACGGGCGTTCATTAGTGATTCGAGTGATTTGCTTAGTGTGCTATTTCTAGCATAGCTTAGTTTGTTCGCCAAGTGTGTCGATTTGGGTGTCCAATCCTTGTTACTGTTGCTGTGAAATAGTGTATTTTTATTGCAGTTGATGCTTGTAATTATGTCATTATTGCTAACTATGTACTTTGTCCACCCCTCCCCTGTCCCCTGCAATATCTTAATGACGCTGAGTGTACTATAATAAATAAATAAATAAATGAACTGAACGTTTCGATGCGCTGTAACTGCTGCACTAATAAGTGTCTTTGTGTAGTACGAGCATCCTTCAAATAAAAAAGTATTCCAGTATCTGTATCACTGTAACTGTATTCCGGAATACTTTTTTCGTCTTATTGCAAAAGTATCTCCGAAATATTCCGTTACGTTAAAGGCAAATGTATCTCATATCTGTATTTTAGGCTTCCAGTTCATGTATTTCGATATCTGTATTCCGGAATACTTTTCTGAGTATCTCTGCCCAGCCCTGGTGACAGCTACCCGCATAGAGCAGGTCATGATGGGCCAGTATACGCCACACGCGATTGATAGTCTATTCTACAAACAAAAGAAATGCGAAAATTTACAAAACTGGAAATATTGTAGGGCACTTTGCGCGGTTAAAGCAAAAGAAAGACATGTCGGCGATCTTAATATAGCAGACAAGCGCTGACAAACATGCTGCGACGACCCTCACCAATCAGTGATGCGGTGCAGATTGCAAATAAATGCGCTGAATAAGCGGTTGTGCTGACGATTATGTTACATCAGTTAGGGTGGCCGTTCATCTCTAACGTCCATTGTGGGTGCCGCTTCGGCTATCATCTTCCATAATAATGGTGTCAAGATATGTAGTACATCTATAACACAGGAAGCAACGTATTCAACCGTTGCTCATCTCTGCGGCAATACGCCAACGAACGCCACTAATCATCGGTTCATCATCGCACCGTAGCGTGGACTTCGTTTCGAACATGATAAAAATGACGTCTGTGTTCTAACGGAGTGCCGACGTTGCGTCGTACCATAAGTTACACTTTATGCCTCATTCACACAGCCGTCAAACGCTCCGTCGAGTCACCGTCACGACACCGCTTTTCTTCAGGGGAGAGGATTTCCTGGTAGTTTTCTCCTCGAAAACGGGTTCATAACGACGTATCGCGGTGCTCTACGTTTAGGTCGCAGGCACGGTGCAGATTGCACCAATCAGATGTATTCACCCAGTGCGATGCGTGCACATATTTCACAACCACATATATCTTCGTCGCCGAGCTTCGTGCGGTCGTCGCTCTGCCCTCTTGCAAAGCAACGGCAGCATCATAAAAGTGCTCAGCACCACGAAAGCTGTTACGTGGTTGTCATGGCAGGCGACGTGAAGAAAATCCTTCAAATTGGTGCGTTACAGTAATATAAACGTTCTCTTCGTGGTGTACTACTAAACAGTTTATTCTTAGTTTACGCAAACCTTACACAGACAAGAAGTTATTTCACATATTTAATCCATAATGTTGATTTCCTTTCTCTAGGTTTAGGCGACCATGGGACCAGTCAGTCAACACTGCATAAAAACGTGCCACTATCGACGTTGCCACCGCCGTCGCCTGTTTATACACTGATCCATCGCGCCTGCTCAAAGTTTTTTTGACGTAACAGTGACGCGACGGAGCGTTTGAGGCTGTGTGAATGATGTCTTACGCCCCAGTGCAGTCGACATGCTCAGTAAGCCCACATACGCACACAACCACTCAATTAACAAATAGACGTTGGTCTATAGACTAACGCGTCGCTCACAGCTAAAAAAAGCAGCTTCTCGCTGAGTGACCTCAATGAAATAAATTCTGACAATGCTTGGGATCTGCCGCAATTTTTGTTTACATTACCGTTTTCAAGTATATTTGCTTTCTTTTAAGAGCGTCATTTCCATTTGAAGCTATGCAGAAATGATGTTTAAGCTTGCTTGCCCACCCTTGCAATTTTTTTAATAATTTAATGCACGCATTGACCCCTGCCATTTCAGCGACTAACATTGGCGGAAGGTGGCGAGATTTCCTTCATGATGAGCAAGTGCAGAGAGCACACTCGGGCGCGAGCGCCGTCTGCTACGACGTTTGCTTAGAGATGTATACGCACTGTCAGCCTGAGAAGTGCGATCAGGTGATCGGAAAACCTGTATGACGGTGATTGTCGTACTGCCGATATCGTTACTTCTGGCCTATATTAGGAACTACCGTATCCCATGTTCGACGTTCGCACGATAGTATTAAAAAATTGGAAGGGTGTACACTACCACGTATGTAGATAGAGCGCTAGATAAAGGCAGGCAACTTGGGACACGCAAGAACACTACAACGTGTTAGTAGGTGTAACTTTTCAGCATGATACTTTTAGTCTTATATTTGTAGCTTCATAGCAAGAATGTATTTCGTTTTGAGACGTAATTTTGCCTGTCGAACACTCGCAGTCATACACAACACGGCCACGGGTTGCCATGCACACGCTCGCCATCAAAACGCTGCCAAAACCTCGCGCTGTATGCGATGGAGCTCTTAGGGGTAGGCAGCTAAGGGTGCATAGGCCTGGCGACAGCGAGCCCGAAAGCACAATGTTCCCGTCGAAGTGTTCTCTCAAGCGTGCAGATACATTCCGGACAAAATACAAGTTGATTTCCGCCGCGTACACGTAAAGTCGAAGGGAAAGGGGAGTAAGGCTTGAGGCTTCATAAGCCCCCTACCCCTCGCTATGAGGGTGGCTTTGACACCCCATAGCACATGAGTGCATGTTCGCGAAACGACACGAGGCATGATTGGGCCGTAGGTGCGAAACATGTGCCTTAATGATGGACGCAACAGATTATGTGAAATAATACAACGCAGCTTTGCTTACCGATCACGTAGTCATAATGGTGATAAAGGATGGGCGTGTCGACGGCCAGATCCGTGGGCAAGTTCACCAGTCGAAAGATTGATACCAAAGTGCCGAGGAAAGTGAGCAGCGGTTCAAAGCCGTAGCCAAATACGCTAACTGCACCCCCCAGAGTGTCCCAGGTAAAATCGAGAAGCATCGTTTGTTAAACGTTCTGCTGCGAAACAGCACGTGTGGACCACTTGCTCGCAAACGAGGTAACTGCTTGCGAGCGCTCGGCGGAAGGTAGTCACGTGGCCGACAACTATAATCGATGAATGAACTGGCCTTCTGCTATCATTTGCATGTTTTCACGTTGGCGTTTTTTCTGCTAACGCCTGAATTAGACGCATTAAGGAGTGCTTCCTGTGGTGACAACAGGAACAACGTTTCCACGTGCTGACGTTGCGCCTAATCAGCTTTCGGTGAAAAAAAAAATATTATGCCGAACAGCACGCCTGGTGCGCAGGCGCGGATACTGCTAGTATGTTCTCCAGTGGACTGTGAGTTGTACAGAGAAATTTATTACAGCAATGCTGTTATCTTCGTTCCTACATACTGTTAGCAAAATTTCATGCTACTTACCACAAGTACGAATACCACATCCCTGAGAACAAATGCTACAGATTCATGTTTGCATTTTTACATAAACAAAACAATAAAAAGATCGCTGCCGCAAGTATTAACAGCGAAGGTGTTCTAGCTCGGAGTAAAAAGTTTGATCATGGCCGAAAACTATCATCATCATGAACGGGTACGTGCAACAGAATTTCGGCAAATCCCACCACTCACGGCTACGGCGCGCCTGTAATAACCGTGACAACGAGTACCGGGAGAGAGAGAGAATGAAAGAGAGGGAGAAAAATCCTTGCACATAAAAATCTTCACGAGGAGGGATTTGAACCTGCGTACCCTCGATCCAAAGGCGAGCGCGCTAACCTCTCGGCTATCCAGGCACGCTAGCAGAGCACAGCCTTCTATAGTATAGCAAAGGGTGTGGGAAAGGGAAGCGAGCGTTAGAGGAGACATGTGATGGTGAGGAGGAGGGGAGAGAGTGAAGCGTAGCACAGAAAGAATGATAAAGAAAGAAATAGAGAGCAAGGAATCTAGAAAGAAAGTGACACGGAGAACATCAACGAAAGCGAGAGAAAGAAGTAGATAGAGAGGAAAAGGGATTAAAAAAACCTGAAGCAAGCATCGCGCTGGCTAGCGACCATTTACCGCACCACCTGGTCAAGGTGCGCGTTCGCAGTAACTAAGCCACGCCAACTGATGGGGACATCGCGCGCAACCTCCGCTCTAAAGTGCATAGCCTGGCTGTGCCCGATCGTGTCCTGAGATAATAATAATATCTGGGGTTTAACGTCCCAAAACCACGATATGATTATGAGAGACGCCGTAGTGGAAGGCTCCGGAAATTTCGACCACCTGGGGTTCTTTAACGCGCACCCAAATCTAAGTACATGGGCCTCGAACATTTTCGCCTCCATCGAAAATGCAGCCCCCGCAGCCGGGATTCGATCCCGCGACCTTCGGGTCAGCAGTCGAGCGCCATAACCACTAGACCACCCTGGCGGGGTGATCGTATGCAGAGAGTCATTTGGCGTCCTAAGAAAGTGCGTGCGCCCGAGGAGGCAGCCGCGCATCTAGAAGCTGGACGTGTCGATCGACGGGGAGTACCAGCGGCGACGGGCCTCTGCTAGGCTGCGCCATGCTTTGCGCGACTTAGGGCAAACTTCCCGCCTTATTGTTTAAAATTAAGTTCTCGGAAGGTTCTCCTTTCCCTCAGGAGCTAGGTATGTGCATCGATTTGTGCACAATTTTGCTATGAATAAATACTATCCAAATCACCGCGGAGGCTTAGTAATTAGCAAACTCATAAGATTTCAATGCGCGACAACAGCGATCAGATTCGATATTTTAATGACATAAAAAGCTCCCTCATGTCGCCTTGCCTTGCAGAAAAAAAGTACCTTGTAGGGGCAAAATTCACGAAGGCGCAGTTCTGCCTGGCGTCCTCCAGATGTTACCACTGTTCGAGTGAAATAGTAAATAGAAGTGGCAACCACTGTGTGACCGGCTCCTCTACCAACTTCAAATTTCAGAATTATTAAAATTGTCAAAGAACCACACCTAAGGAGCTTTAGCGCCACGGCTGTGTGACTCTTCGGCAGAAATGAAGTCCCTATGGCTCGCTTTTTCGAAGCATTTGTAAGAGCTGGTGTAGCTCTGTGGCAGCATACTTGATTGCGAAGGAGAATTTCGGGCCTTGACCCTGCCTGCGACCTTTCGATTTTTTTTTCTCATTGTGCACGCTAGCTGCGATGGACACCAGCGGCGGCGTACGCGATCGCCACTGAAATGGGATGTTATTGTGAGCTCATAACAGCTTACGCAGTAAAAAAAAAAGTTTCGAGCCCGACTTGAACCCAGCAATTTTCTGTAGTATTCAGGTATTCTACCACAGATCCACCTTTTCTTTCATGGTATTTGCTGAAAATAGATAAGGCACTTCGGTGAAATTAGATACCCTCAGAGAACAAGTCTTCGTAATCCCCATAGACTGTCACGCCACCGAGCTGAATTCAGGAGCATCCTCTCGAGCAGAGTTAGTAGACGACAGAGTGGCAGCACTACCCAGTCGCTCCCTTGTTCGGCTGTGCTAGCCTCAGTGTTAACGCGTTGGCAAGAAAGGAACACTGCGACTTTGCATGTTCCCTGCATCAGTGAACAAACCGCGCCCTCCGTGACGCGAGAAATCTGATTCGTTCTTGCGAGACGCGTAGTTTTCGTGAAAACTCGCACTTTGAATGCTAGCCCACAGCGTACACATACTATCAGCTTCGCGAGGCTTTCTGTAGCCACGTAGGTTAATTAAATGCTATTGTCTGATATTTTCAGTTGAAGCTCGCCCTGTTTTACTTGCATATAGCATTCGTCAGTGTTTCTCGCAGTGCATCAATGCCATAACATTGTACACGGGAGGTCGCGCGGGCTCGCGATGTGCGTATCTCAAGTTGGCGATACATTAAAATAGGGTCTCTATTCTTTAACAGCAAAGCGTTGTTATGAATGGTGTGAGCGGCGATTCAGTCATTCGAAGACGCGTCCGCTCCACGCCTTTCGTGAAGCGAACGCTCAACGCCGCCCTTCACCAGTGTTGTGTTGGTTTCATAGCCAGCGCTGTGCCGCTTGTTTTTGTGCGCTTGTTGATAGGTGGCAGCACACTGCAAGCGATTTGTTATTTGCGTTATTTGCTTGTTGACCGGTTTGCGAGCGAAAAGTTCTCCGCGAGCAGACGTCTCATTATTAACATGGTGATGCTGAGTGGTCGAAGTCGTTTGGCGGAGGAAATTCTTCAGATTGCTTTCAGCAGTGATGTTGAAAGACACCATCTTCACGACCAAGATTTTTCACTGGACGCAGAAGGCTGTGAACGCACCGTGAGTGACAGCGGCGATGAACGATCAGCTGCTAACTCACGAGGAGTGAGTTGCACTTCACGTCCCCTTTAACGTTCTTTTGCGCTCGTAAGTCACTTTGATTGCAATTAATGTATAATATCCTTGAGCGAGATCCAAATAAAAGCATAATTTTTCTTCATTGCATGCAGTGCAATTATCGTGGATATTATGAGAGCGCCACATGCTGCCAACAAGCTCGAGCACGACCAGGGAAGCGAAATGGTTTGTGCGATGAAACGTGCAGTCACGGCCACAATCCATGCCTCTTGGCTAACTTTTCCTGTACTTCACCGGTGCCTTCCGAACGGCACTGTTGTCCGACGATTGCTTCGATGTTGCGAAAAGCATACGTGTGCATTCTTTTCGATATTCATGTTTCGATCGTGCTGATCCAACCTGCAACAAACGAGTGAAGTGAATTGCACACGGCTAGAGTCTCAGCACGGCTGTGACACAAGCGCTACTGTATGAGAATATTAAATGCTTGTGTTCCGTTGAAGGAGTAACTCCGCGATCCTGACTGCGCAATTAATAACGACGGCGTAATATGCTTGCAAACCAGCACCACGTACGTCAAACATGTGGTCCGGTGCAGCAGCGATGGCGCTACTCGCTAGCGGCCTGCTACTGCGGCAAATCCGTCAGTCAGGCTCGGTACGTACTACCTGGATGTGCCGTTCAGTTCATACGCCAATTCTAATTCATGCAGTTTTCTTGTTGTTGTCGTTGATGCAATATAACGGAGCTTAAATATAACCTTTTACACCTTTTACAGGAATATAACCTTTTACAGGAAATAATTGTGTAGCGAGCAATTAGCGCTATCCATGATTTGGGAAAGTATTTTGGTCTCGTGTCCAGTTCAATACAGCTCAGGACTTCATCCGGTGAAAGTGGCACGGGCCGTACGTCCGCACGTCCTCTCTGTTCCTATGCTAACAAACGGGTTGACTCTCCTCCGGGCGCCATCTTGAATCGCACGGTGCGCCACCTATAATTCGTGGGCATTGCGAATATTCCTTCTGCTCGCATCGTGACACAATGACGAACACATAGCACTAAAGAATTCTCTGACGTCACGTGCAAGCCATGTATACCGCGTTGTCGCCGACGGCGTCGCTAGGCCTCTCCCAGGAGTACGGCACGGCTATACGATGAATGACAGCTCGCGATCACAAAATGCTTGCTGGTGTGCAGTTTTCGTCGCCGTTATTTTACACACACACTGCCGCTATCCGAGTCCGCTATCCGCGTTAAGCTACGGAGCGATGCACTTACAACGAACGAGACGGCTCGTAGTCGCGGTTCCTGTTGCTCGCCGTGCATCGGCGGTCGCATGTTGGTTCAATCTGTCTCGTATCGGCGCTCGCCTTCTCGCTAGACGTTTGACAGCGGTGGTTGCATGGCGCAAAAGAGACAATTTAAACTTATTCATTCCAGCAGCTTTTATTTTATGTGAAACATATTCATTGCTTCAGCGGTGGCCGGTGCGAGCTCGTAGAACTCACCACGGCGACCGGTGTGGCGGTGCGAGTTCGATCGCTACGCCGCCAGCTTGGTACGGACGACGTAGCGAAGCGTTCTTACCGCTTAGAAGTTGCAGCCAGTGAAACATGGTTCGTTGACACTCCGAGAAGCAAGCGTTGCCGGTGGTCGGGGCAAGCGCGTCGCCGGCACAGCTCTCACACCGGCCGCCGGCCGGCTTGATGCCGACAACGTACCGAAGCCTACTTCTTAGTGCTTCGAAGTTGTAGCCGGTGAAACTACAGAAACAACCCGCTGACGATCGCAACAGCTTACTTTTGTTACCAATGAAATTATTCTTCGCACTTCTTCGTAACTCGACACGTTATGGGCCTTGCCGCTTGACGGGAGGATAAACACGGGACAGCCAGCTCGATGTGTTCGCGGTCGGACGCTGGCACGAGTTGAACTTGTCTCTGACCAGAACGGTTCAGTGAAGAAAATAGTCCTACACGTCTACACAAACCAACCGGCCGTTGCAAATCCTCGCTGCACTGATAATTTCGTTGTCTGTCAACAAATGCTCACACGGTGACCCACACAAGGCACTGGAGCTTCACACCGGCGTGCTAAAAAGATGCCCGTACACACACGCACGCACGTCACGATCAAAAATTGTTTTTAAAACTACCATAGGGAGTTTCTAACCACGTGACACGCACGTCACGACCAAAAATACTTTTTAAACCTCCCATAGGGAGTTTCTAACCACGTGATCTAAAACTCCGTGGGGAGTTTAACAAGGTCATGTCGTTCATAAACTCCCTCATTAAGACAGGGGCGTTTTACGACGACATGTGCCGACTTCACTCCACTACCACGGAGTAAATGATTGGGGCATGGGGGTTTTAGGGGCTCATGTATATATATATTTTAGGGGCTCATGTCATGTACATGTATATATATATATATATATATATATATATATATATATATATATATATATATATATATATATATATATATATATATATATATATATATATATATAACTGTATGTTTAATTTTCCTTTTCTAGGAGCAAATGGTAGTGCTCTATGTGTGTATGTTTTTTTTTCTTTTTTTCTTTCTGCGCTTGTTTAAATGCAGACCAATATTATTCAATACATACATAGAACTGTATTTTTTCATGTGCCTCGCTGCTGTTACCTGTACGGGAGTGGGAACTTCGTCAAGCGGATTGTGGCTTTTATTCCCGCCCCCTCCATCATTATTTTCGTACTGATGGCAAATAAACATTATGATTTATTTATTTATATGCTGGAAAAGCTCCCATCTCGGCTAATTTTTGTTTACAGTGTGCTTGACATGGCCTGCCAAGCTGTTGAGGATTGGTCGAGATTGTTCAGGGAGTTCGACCTTGAGCAACGCGCCTGTATGCCTGGCAGGCACCTCCAGACAGCTCTCACGTACTGCGGCTACGCCGTCAGTGGTGAGCTTCTGATGCTGCTGCGCACTCTATATTCGCCCATTGGGTGGGTTACCTTCGACGCCTTTGTTGCACCTTGTTCTGTGCTCGCAAGCACTTGCACGTGAAGAAGCGTCACCTCTTCACTGTGAGATTTCTCAAAAGGCCCTTTTCAGGGCCACCCAAGATCTGCTTTGGCTGAGCTCACCCAGCGTGATCCCGGTTCTGCACCCTCACAACATTTTCCTTGAAGTAGTACAATTAATTAGCTTTACTGAAATTGATTAGCCAGTTGTCTTATACATATTTCAAGGCTTTCCTTCGGTCCGAAAGAAAGCCAAAGTGACGGTATAGCTGTCGTCATTCGCAGTAGATTGACGCGCCGGCTGGTCGTGTAATGCGCGTTTATTTGCATTTTCATATGAGATTTAGCGTTGCTGCTCCTTTAGGGTCACAAATATTCCCGCGTTGCACTTTGGAGCTACGTTGCCATTGCAATTAGAAAACAGACAGTAAAAAAGTAATGAACAAGCGGAAGACAACAAAGTCCATTATTTTGTCAGTGCGCGTGGAAGGCTTTCGGCAACAGCTGCTTTCAATCGGCAGTAATGCAGCAGTTTCACCAAGAAACTTATTATGAATAGTAATAGGTGGTATCGATGTATCCCGATTGGGTACTAACCAGCGAAAGCCATCGTTTCCAGTCATGGACAACATAGCGATGAGTTCCAGCACCACATCACAAATGTTATTTTAACGCGACAGAGTTAAACAGCTCGTTTCGGAGACATTCCGGCGTCGGTGTCGTTGATTGTGAGCGAACAATCATCATCTTGTCCGTGACCGAAAAATCGAGAAAAATGTAGACATATTTAATCATCATTAGCTAGAAAAGCATCAACAAAGTGAGAAGCTGCGTAAGTTGGCGTGTTGCCTGAAGGACGCGTAGTGGCCCCTTGGCTGATTCGCAAAAGGAAGAATTACGGCGTAGTGGGCACATAACAACTGTACTTGAAGTAAGCGTTCTAGTATAGTGTGAAACGGCCAATGTTTCGCGCACAGTCGTTCGTTTGCTTACGGCACGGTTGATGCATGCACCGAGAACCATTTTTGTTTCTCAACGTCCTTCGCTTTCTTATCTCGCGCTTGCAATGTTCGAATAGAATACCGCTTTCTAAAAACCCGCTTCGAACACAGGCCACCTAAAATTACCTAGATAACCGTATTTAATTTTTTTAATCAGTTTACATACATAGGCGTCTACAAGTGGTGAATGTGTCGGCCAGCGATGCAGGAGATGGCGGTTTTTCTTCTGGCTAAAACGGTTTCACGGCTTAGCACTGCCTGTTCCCGGCACTCACTTCTCGAGAAAGTGGTCTCCTTTTTCTGCTCCTATTACACTATTTTTTACGCTCCCGCCAACAACGTTGCGCAGCGATTACTCATGGGTTTCACAAGGAATCCTCATTCCTATTCTGAAAGCACTAATACATTCTACTACCTTGTATCGCTCTTGTCCGATAAATAAAAGAAAGTGGGCACATTGTTTAACAGAAATTCTAGTGAATGAGGGTCCACGATAAGTTCAGAGCTGAAAGGCTAAAAATACCCAGAGGTGCAGGAATAACTCGCGTGCTACAACGACGTAGCTTACTTTAACATACTATGTTCTGCTAAACTTTATCAGCTAAGGCTTGGAAGTACTTATATTAAAGGAGCCAGCCCGGCTGGACCGCTATTTTGATTGTAAGAGGTCTAAACGGCAAAATTCATCTTGGAGACAACCACTAGGTGGATGCGTATCTCCGTATAAGTTTGTCGATATTATGAATTGCCACAAGTAACTGTGTGTCACTAGTTCCCTGTATTATTGAGAACTAACAGACAATAATGCCAAGTAAGTACATTATTGTCTTGGCTTTATTGCCTGTTAGTTCCCATTAATATTGTGTCTAGCAAATAAAAACGAGCCCTTAAAAGTGATCTTCTTTCCTCTAGTTCCCTGCATAGTATGATCCTAATCTTTTACTGCCACTATGCCGGTATTTTTATTGCCAGCTTTTTATACGATATAAACTTTTAATTAAAGTCCGCTTTTTTAAAACTTGTCCAGCACTTTTTTCTTCAAAACGCTGGTAGGGATCATGCATCGCCCCTGTTTTATGTAAACCTTTTTTTTTTCGTAAACTTGGATAAAGTTCTTCACCATTTCTTACCAGTGTTGGCGGTAATGCGTTACAAGTAACGGCGTTACCGGTAACGCGTTACTTTTTTCGGTAACTTAGTAACGTACTCGTTACAATTTCGAAACTGTAACGGGTAACGTACTTACGTTAACATTTTTCGGTAACGTGGGGTGTCACGTTACTCGTTACTTTTTAATCCTGTCGGTGCCATTTTCCCAGAGCTCGCCCCGACGAATTCTTTTGTCGCAGCTTTAGACTGCTGTCCGCCTGCCAGGCATTGACAAACAAAGCCCGGGCGGAATCGTTTGTTGCCACGCAAAGCTTGAAGAAAGCAGCGAAATCCGCATTGAGAAACTGTACGGAATTGCTTTTCGTGGAAGTGGTTTGTAGCAGGTGCATTCCTTGCTAGCACCTGCCTTTTTGGCGCCCAAAAGAAAGGCCGCCCGAAGAGAAAGCGCAAGGGCTGGTTACACCATACCATGTGCTGATCGTGACCTTGGTACGTGGGAGAAACAAAGACCTTCCCCGAGAGGCTGCGACAACATAAAAACGACGTCCGCAAGTTCGAGTGACAGTGGAGCACACTCGCCGGCCACAGCGTGGTGAAAGATCGCCGCATCGAATTTGAGAACTCCCGCGTCGTCGACTTAGAGGCCAATTACTATAAGCGGCTTTTTGTGGAATCCTTGCCCATCCAGGAGACAGCCGGTAACGTCAACTGGTCTACAGGTGCGCGGCCGATCAAGAGTCTGCCTCAATGGAATTCTGCACATCATAAAGAATGGGGGTGACCCCACGGCAGGAAGAAAACCCTGAAAAAGAACGCGAGTGGGACGCGAAACGTCGGATTTTTTTCTTGTTACGCAAAAAAAGATCTTTTTACTCATTACCTTGGTTGGCGTCCCTCTGTTTCAACCAAAGCCCATTAATACCGCTGTCACACGAACAGCCTTAACCGCGGTTAAGCTAACTACTGTTACGGCCTAACCACGGTTACAGGTAGCTACATGGCAGACATAACCGCAGTTAGACTCCTCACCGTGGTTATCGCGAACGAGTGATTCCACGAGAGATCGACACGGATCTGAAAATGGATATTTTAGATTTGATTGAGTATTTTACATCTTGTGCACATACCACCCAACAGCCCGGAAAGGAACTTTTTTACTTATTAACTGCATAATTTACGAGGGAGAAAATATCGACCATATTCAATACGGAGTGACCAATTTCATTACCTGTCGTTTTCGAAAGTTCACGGCGATGTAAAACACAAATATTTGCCGTTGAAAAGAAGACATTTTGTGTATGAAATGCCTGCGCCACAAATAGTAAAGTAACGTTGTTTGAAACTTGTAGAGCGAAGGAAACTAGTTTTTTAAATACGCCTAGATATGCGAAATTTTATTATAGTTGCTACAAAGTTGATAAGGCTTATCAACTTTGTTTTGAAAATAAGTTTTGCTTCTATCTATCCGCAACTGCAGCTAAATTTCGCGAGCGAGGCTGATCTTGAACACCCTCACATAAACGCTCGCAATCCTTGCGGTAATTATACAGGTTAAAGTGAACAAAAGATGTTTATGCACAGATATTTTTTTCCGTGACTAGGCCATTAAAGCATTTCTTTACTACTACAAAATTTGCCCATCTATTGTGCTACTAGAAGCACGCCGTTAGAATTACTGTAAATTTCTTGAGAGTTCACTGATGATTTCTTTGCGGGTAGCATTGATGATTGAATCTCGTATTGCGTATAATCTCAAATTGAGAAAAATGGCTTCACCATGTGCCAGAATCCGAAGCCATCACACGTAGCTCTACAGGCAACTTTAAGCCACTATAACACTGCTAAGGTCTGGTACATTTGTGCAAATATTCCAACCCATATAGACGCCTGAGCTTTGGGAGCGATCCTTAGCCAGCCCCACCCTCTAAGACCAGCGCCAGCTGATAGCGAGGGCTGTCGAAGCGGCGAAAGCCTATGGTTTCCTAGAAGGGGGAGACCACCCCCGAAGACGACGCTTAAATATTACCGAAATAAAGGTGTTCACTCTCTCTCTCTTTCTTTCGTTAAATCAGCATTTTGGGCATAATCGCTGTTTGGGTTAAAAGTTTTATGTGAAACGTAAATTTGGGGTTTAAAAATTCTTATTGTGTCATGCAGCAAACAGACGTTGATTAAAATTTATGATTGCGGAGTAACGGCAGAGGTAACGTCCGTTACTCTTTTTTCAGTAGCGGTAACGCGTTATATTTTCTTGTAGGTAACGTAGGGCGGTAACGCGTTCCTTTTTTTATAGTGTAACGAGTAACGTATTTAGTTATTTTTTTTTGAATAACGCCTATAACACTGTTTCTTACCAACTGATCAAGTGCGCAAAATACTTTTATATGTGTACAATTTCCTGAACAGAAACAAACAGGCTAAAATCTTTTAAATATATTTTACATAAACGCCATGTTCCATTAATCTCGAGTGAGCCAACAAAGTTTATGTCTGCTTTATGATTAGTGAATTCAATTTTTGTCTGTGTTGCTAAATATGGAACACGATATTTAGAAGCACCTGTGATAGAATTTCGCAATTGCAACACGGGCATTTACGTGTATCATTCCAAAAACGAAGCAAAGATTTCAAATTAACATTTTTTTTTAGAGTTTGCCCAAAGGCATACATAGTTAAATATACAGATAGAGGCCGGTTTTTGCTATATACATCGACAGTGCTCTACCTTGAGGATAAATAAAAAAGATGCCTTTCTTTTGCAACCTATCCTTGAACACTTCACTGCATTTTTTGCTGGAGGGCAAAAGTGAGCGAATCAAAGGCGTAACGATAGGCACCTTCTCATGAATTGAGTTCTAGGAACAGCTAGCCCTAGGCCAAGGAACCTCCTCTCGGAATGGAACAAACGGCATCAGTTTTCTAATGCTAAGTCCGTGCCTCCCGCAATGAAAGAGGTCGCACTAACCACTATACCACTGCCTTGCAGCTTTATGAATTCGCCAAAGTAGCTATGTTTGTCCACAAAATTTGACGGGCCCATATTGTTGGTAAAGATAGGGAACATGAAAACGTTCACTCCAAGATCCCTTGCACCTCCCACTTTTCTCGCACTGAACAGTAAAATCTTTTGCCTGAACGAAGAAGAGGACGAGAAGGAAAAGCTTCGCGCGTCAACATTTACTCACTCTCATTCTCTCTCATCCTATATCCGGCAGCTACCTAAAATTTCGCAGCTGCGCCCAAAGAAAGAAAATGAAGTAAAGTGGGGACGGATTGCCGTTAATACGATAACCTGTGTAACGAATCACAAGAAGTTCGGGGAGCTTTGGGGGAGAGGGGGGTAGCAGTCGTTATCTCGACCACGAGTCACAAAAAAAAAAATGGTAGAAGAACGCCTTTTTTCGTGTTCCTTGACCTTCACACATATTTCTAAGGGTCACGGGGTGCATTCGTGCCATTAAGTACCAGCAAACATAGTTGCACTAAAACATACAGTCGATAATAAATACACATTCATATGGGAACAAATGAATGAAAAAAGAATGCAGCTTAACAATGGTATCCGCAAGGTGGCAGCGCATTTCAGGTCAGATACCAGGCGAACTGCTCAGTACAGCATACAAGTGAATGGCATATTTTCTTCTAAAAGATTGTTATGCCTAAAAAACGAGAACTCATGAGAATCTTCAATATTTATTCGTTGTGAGCAAGATGCCTGTAGTTTTGTTTTCTAAACGTCAGCTTTCCTTATAAAGATTCTTTTCCCGCTACGCCTGGCGCTGCTTCTTTTCTTTTTTTTTATGAAAATATACGCGAGAGACAGTTAGAAGATTCCACACTGAAGCTATTTAAATATGCCACAAAAACATTTTAAAAAGTTCAACACAGCAGGCAAGTGTACGAGACGGTCATCTCCGAGAAGTAGAGCAGGGTGGATAGGCGTGTGTTTGTATAGGTGACTGAAATATGTTTGTCTCTGCGTAACAGTATGGGGACATGTGGTCAGGATGTGTGTAACTGTTGATGGTTCTTGACATTTTTCACATGTTGTCTGTAACGCTTTTCGGAAGAACCTGTGTACCGCAAAACACGCAAAGCTGACAGGGCGCCTCGGTTGCGCAGTGGTTACTCCGTTGGGCTGTAGACCAGAAAGACGCGGGTTCGATGTCGGGATTTGGACGGAGGCGAAATACTAGATGCACGTCTGCTATGAGATCGCAGACGCCGTTGACATACCATTGTTTTAGCATCTTTTTTTCTAAATGGTGTAATATCACGAATACACTCCCTTCCAACACCCTTGTTTAATTAAAGGAGGGTGAAGGGCACATCTTCGCAAATTACACCGCAAAATAATTATCGAAGCTTGCACTAAGCTGAGCCAGGCTTGAAAGAACGAAAGTGGACGATTCTGAAGATTAAACTTGTTTCTTGGCCTTAGCTAAGTGAGGCAGGTTGTTTCGACGTTGCTGCTAGGTCAATGCTTGGCCTTAGTGAGATTATGATAGGTCGTTTCGACGTTTTCTCAGCCCAGAGAGGTTAAACCACAGACATTCACAGGCACGACACGGGCACGTCGTCGTTGGCGTAGGCTTTCCGTCGCTTCAGGGTCTACTCGCAGCCGCAGTTGCCATTCCCGTTCCCATATAGTATTCTCTCGTTGTACGTATTCGGGGTCTTCGGCTCGCTGCCGTCGCTTCGCCGTCATTTATGGTGCAATCATCTGCATATTTATTTATTTATTTATTTATTTATTTATTTATTTTTACATACTGCAGCCTCAATGAGGCTATTGCAGGAGTGGGAAAAGAAAACAAAACAATAACAGCAAATCAACATTCATGAACATGCTTCCAGAAATTCTTTCAGTGGTAAGCAACGCACACTTCCGGGCAACAAATTCCAGGCTTCTATAGTTGCAGGAAAAAAGCTATATTTGAACATGTCAGTGCGGGTGAAAAAAGTTGTAATGTTAAGGGCGTGGTCACTCCGCGTAGATAAAGGTCTGGAGAACTGAAGATAGCTGTCTAGAGTGTCGAGGCGGGGAGAATTGATCAGATTGTAAAGGAATTTGAGGCATTCAACGTGGCGACGCTTCGCAAGTGTAGTGAGACCTAGGTGAGGAAGACAATTCGACGGAGAAAAATCCGTGACATATCTTTTGCATACAAAACGCACAGCTCTTTTTTGAACGCGTTCTAGTTTTTTAATGTCACATTTCTTATGTGGGTTCCACACCACGCAACCATATTCAAGGATGGGACGAATGAGAGCTTTGTAGGTAAGCAGTTTGGTTTCTTGAGGAGCATGACGGAGCGTACGATGTAAATAGCCTAATTTCTTAAGAGCCTTGTTGCATGTGTGATCAATGTGTTTAGACCATGAGAGATTGTGTGTCATAAGGATACCGAGGTACTTGAATTCGTTCACCCTGCACAAACTAACATTGTTAAAACCATAATCAAAAGTCAAGGGGCATGAACGTCGGGTAAATGACATAACGACGGTCTTGGAGAAGTTAATATTCATTTGCCAAGATTTGGACCAGCTACAAAAGTGAGAGAAGGAATTGTTGAGAGTGGCATGATCCAGTGGAGATTTAACAGTATGATATAGGACGCAGTCATCTGCGAAAAGGCGTATTTTCACAGGGGTGTGCAAGGGGAGGTCATTAATATAAAGCAGGAATAAAAGGGGGCCCAGCACAGAACCCTGGGGAACACCTGATGAAACAGGCATCGAAGGCGAGTTAGTAGAGCTGAAGCACACATACTGTGAACGCTGCGAAAGAAAGTCGGATATCCAGCCAACCAAGGACACGTTCTTTAATATGGCAAACAACTTGTGCAATAATTTAGGATGTGAGACAGTGTCGAATGCCTTGGCGAAGTCTATGAAAATGGTGTCAACCTGGTCACCTATGTCCATCGAGCTGCTGATGTCATGAACGAATTCTGTAAGTTGAGTAATAGTGCTAAGACCGCGTCTGAAGCCGTGCTGGTAAGTGCTTAAGATTTTGTTCGTTTCAAGGAATTCCATGATATGTTTAAATATAATATGCTCTAGCATTTTACATGAATGCGCTGTTAAAGAGATTGGTCTATAATTGCTTAATAATTGAGCATTACCCGATTTAAATAAGGGCAGAATTGAAGCACATTTCCACGAGAAAGGAAGTGTGGCTGACGAGAGAGATTTTCTAAAAATAATTGTGAGGTATCTGCTACACCAAAGAGAGTATCTAACTAGAAAAGCTGTTGGGATGCCGTCGGGACCGCATGATTTCTTGGTGTCTAAATTTAAAATGAGATTGAGTACGCCCTCAATTGACACTGACACATCGTCAATTCCGGGGTGAGATTCTGAATGAAAAACAGGGATGTCCGAGTTGTCAGTTGTAAAGACTGAGTGGAAGTAGGCGTTGAAGGCAGAAGCGATTGTCTGTGGATCAGAAACTGCAACGTTGTCAATTGTCATCGTGTGTGATGAAGACCCAGATGGTTGGATAGCCTTCCAGAATTTACGGGGATTTGCTTTCATTAGCCTCGGCAAGGTAACCCTGTAATAAAATTCTTTCGCTGCCTTAATTTTAGCACAAAGTTCGTTTTTGGCGTTAACAAACTGTTGGAGCTTTGTTAAGTCACCAGAGCGTCTTGCTCGACGTAGTCTGGTCACACGACGCGACAAATGCAAGAGGTCCCTAGTCATCCAAGGTATTTCAGTGTTTGTTTTCTTTGTTTTCAAAGGAATGAAACAATTGATACACTTACTGACAAGACTTTCGAAAAAAGCTGATAACGTATTCACATCACTGGTGGCGCTTTTTAGCTCAAATTCTTGAAAAGAGTCGCAAAGGGTGTCTGTAATTGCTAGATCATCAGCATGGTTAAAGTCACGAAACGTGCAGTAAGTGTAACGGCATTTTGGGACGATACCCGGAACTGAGAATAATACAGCGTTATGATCGGATACGCCATCAATAATATCACATTCAAAACCGGAGTTAGCTAGAGATGAAGTGACAAAAACTAGGTCCAGGATAGCAGCATTACGTGTAGAGTCCTTAACAATTTGGTGAAGGCCACAAGACAACGAAACGTCGATTAGCTCTCTTCCGATGGATACTTCATGTCCACTAACTGTCATAGATGACCAGTCCACACCAGGAGCATTAAAATCACCCATGCAAATAATGTTAGGCGCTGAAGCAACATAACTTTGTAGAAATTGGTTTAGATTATGTAAATGTTTTACATCAGAACCAGGCGGTCGGTACACGACCCCGATAATCAAGGACATATTTTCTAGTTGGACCTTACACCACAAGGACTCAGTATTCGGTGGTGCAGGAAGTACAGAGAAGTTCAGGTGAGACCGAAGAAATAGGGCCACACCGCCGCCTCTCCCGAATTCTCTGTCTCTCCGAACCACCTTGAAGCCAGGGAGAGTTATTTCAGAGTCATGAACTCCATCATGCAGCCAAGTCTCAGTAACGCCGACAATGTGTGGGGCATAAGAGGAGATGAGGGAAAGAAATTTGGAGTAATTACTAACAACACTTCTGGCATTGATATTTAATAAGAAGAGTTTATTGTAGGTGCCACGTGGTCAAGAAGATGTTTCCCCAGAGGTTGATTCAGCGGGTTTAGCTAAGCCAGTGGATGATCTGACAAGAGTATTGGATGAACTATCCCAGTCGTATCGCACCTTGTCAATGAACACATGATCAAAACGAATTTGGACAGATGCACCGTTATTCCTATAACAGGCGGATGCCTCCCAGAGCCTTTTGCGAATATTACGAACCTGGGGAGAGAAGTCTTCGGAGACCCGGAAGCCAGTGTTTTTAAGTTTATAGCAATTTTTTAACACGACCACCTTATCCTGAAAATCCAAGAGCTTCATGATAACGGGACGTGGGCGGTCTCTAACATTACTGCCAAGCCTGTGGCATCTTTCTATGCGCGGACATGCAACCTTAAGAGTGTCGTCGAACCACTTGGAAATGATGGCGGATAGTTCCTCACGATTCTCGCCAGGTCCTTCACTAAGGCCATGAAGGATAATATTGTTTCTACGTGATCTGTTTTCTAAGCTGTCGTTTTTGTTAGAGAGAGTTGATATGGCGCTCTTTATTTGTTGAATTTGAGCATGCATGTGATCATTCGAAATCTGCGTACCACTAGACGTTGATGGTGATTCCAGAGAACATACACGAGCTTCCAAAGCTTCAAACCTCGCATTGACAGATGACTGAAACATTTTGATTTCAGCAATATCCTGAGCCAATTTCTTTTGACCATTTAGTAGTTCAGCCAACATTTCCACTACCGTGGGTTCACTATTAAGATCTGTCAACTGAGGTTGTGAAGCAGCATCGCGCTGAGAACGGGTGTTAGGACCCGGGTTAGATTCCACATCACCGCTCAGTAAAAGTCTGCGGGCGGCATTTAGAAGCACAGAGTACAATGAAATATAAACAAAACCGTGATAGCGATCATGTGGGCGAGGGAACAGCAGCATACATCGGTCATCCGAACGAATGCACCGAGGATTGGCAAGGTAACATACCTGCGTGATGAACAGACAGCGGATTAGCATGGTGCCCACACCGCTGTTGCCTCGCCCACTGATGAAAGAATCCACCGGGGACGCTTTTATAGCTGTAGACCATGCAGACGTCGAACTAGGTCTGTCGATGATTGGGCCGTCGAGTGTGACGTTAGCCTTGTCCGGTGCAGGATCCAGGGTGAAAGTCGAAGAAGCGAAGGTGAAATCATGGCTGTTATCCGCAAGGAAGATAGGGCAGTCCACACGTGCGCTGTCGTTCACATCCATGACACGGCGAGGGAACGTTGACCACGCTCTCCACTGCATGACGTAAGGAGCATGCGCTGTGGCATCCCCGAACATCGAGGCAGCAAGGTAGCCGGCAAACTGCGTGATGAACAGACAGCGGATTAGCATGGTGCCCACACCGCTGTTGCCTCGCCCACTGATGAAAGAATCCACCGGGGACGCTTTTATAGCTGTAGACCATGCAGACGTCGAACTAGGTCTGTCGATGATTGGGCCGTCGAGTGTGACGTTAGCCTTGTCCGGTGCAGGATCCAGGGTGAAAGTCGAAGAAGCGAAGGTGAAATCATGGCTGTTATCCGCAAGGAAGATAGGGCAGTCCACACGTGCGCTGTCGTTCACATCCATGACACGGCGAGGGAACGTTGACCACGCTCTCCACTGCATGACGTAAGGAGCATGCGCTGTGGCATCCCCGAACATCGAGGCAGCAAGGTAGCCGGCAAACTGCGTGATGAACAGACAGCGGATTAGCATGGTGCCCACACCGCTGTTGCCTCGCCCACTGATGAAAGAATCCACCGGGGACGCTTTTATAGCTGTAGACCATGCAGACGTCGAACTAGGTCTGTCGATGATTGGGCCGTCGAGTGTGACGTTAGCCTTGTCCGGTGCAGGATCCAGGGTGAAAGTCGAAGAAGCGAAGGTGAAATCATGGCTGTTATCCGCAAGGAAGATAGGGCAGTCCACACGTGCGCTGTCGTTCACATCCATGACACGGCGAGGGAACGTTGACCACGCTCTCCACTGCATGACGTAAGGAGCATGCGCTGTGGCATCCCCGAACATCGAGGCAGCAAGGTAGCCGGCAAACTGCGTGATGAACAGACAGCGGATTAGCATGGTGCCCACACCGCTGTTGCCTCGCCCACATACGTAACTTTCATTAATGTATTCCTCCGGGTTTGAGCAATGCGTCAAAGAAAAGGCCGAGAAACGGACGACACGAGCGCTGACTCTCAACCCCGTTGCACGTCTACCCGAAGATATTCATCTACCAACTCACCCAGATCGCCGTGTTAGTTCAACATAGCTTGCTGAATCATATGAATAGAAATGTACTATTCACTAGACCACCATAAAAGGGGAGCCAACACTTCAACCAAAGGCGTTAATCTGATATGACGCCTGTATCATAGCAGGACATATGTAGTGTTTATTGTTTTCTTGCAAAATTAGACAGCCCGCACCAAAACCAGAATGGACGTTGTTGCACCGCCATTACGCATGCATAGGCTCTTTTTCCAAACCACTTTATAGACCTGGCGTGCCTCTTTGGTGGAATACCAGATTGCCACGCCGAATGCTTGGGTTCGATTCCTATGGGATCCAAATTTTTATTCTTTTTACTCGTCGGGTCAACGCTACCGATGTCAGATTTTCTTAACGCTCTGGCATTTAAATTACCAATGTCTGGTCTCGCCGTTTCGGGGAGATATAAACTGTCAATCACCTGTGGCGCATACCCGTACACCTCGGCGCGTGGCAAACGGGTATGTGTGCACGTGTCTGGAGGAAAGGGTTTGACGACGTACGCGACGGCATTTTTACGTTATTCAGGGCCCGCCAGTCATATTCGTCAAATGCTATTATCCTCCCATGCCAATTTCGGTCTACACCAAGTTAAGGAGGCGATCATGACAGCACCCAGACGTAGGCGGCTAGATAGATACGTAGACAGAAATCCTCAAAGTGGCGGATGTTCGCTAAATGTTATTGAAGGGATGAGAGCAACGTATTCTTTAAGAAAGCACAACATCGATCTTTTGCTTGCCGTTATACTTTTTAAAGTTGCCTAGTTATCGAAATACCGGATTGTGTTTACTGTGTAACATGGACAGATGCCTTAGCGATGTACTTGTTTCACATACCTAACCATTTACGCACGGGCGTAAATGACCGTGCAAGCCAAAAAAAAAACTAAATTTTCATGAGAACAGCATTGAATCTATATTGACGTAGACAATAATAAATCACTGCTGGGGAAAAATTATAATACACCAAATAACACGTTACCAGGCGTTGGTATTGACACCTTTGTGACTTTTCATGCAGACACAATAAAAACCTCGTTCATTTTCAGCTGGCGTTATTCAGCGAGAAAAATACCGCTCCAGATAGTCGATGCTAATTCAGTGATTCTGTGCATAGGCATATTCTACTAACACTGCGAACACACAAACTTTAGATCTCAAGTTTAATGCGTAATAATTTTCTTCCGAATGGTGTAATCGTCGCTGCTTAGCTGCATTGAACAAGAGTGTATGCATGGGTATGTTGGTAATATATGTAGCAACAACTTTTTCGTGCAACAGTCAATGCACATCTTATCAGAGGGCTGTGGTGGCGCGGTCCTCCGAGAAACATAACTGCATCGTTTTTATTAAGCCTTCCCGCAAGGCGGACTGATGTGTTGGCAAAAATTATGTGCACAGGGTGACGATGCATTCATGCTTATTCTCCAAGAATTACAAATCAGTAGTTTTATTTTTTTTTTCAGGTTCGGAAATAAATAATTTCGTAAATTTGGCGTTATATTGTTAAGCATTATCGGTCCAAATAATGAGTAAAAGATACCACGCAAGGCGTTTTGAACAGCGTAACGAAAACATTGATCGGACAAGACTTACGCTCCGACTGCATAAAAAACAGTTAAGATAAAAACTATATAAACTTACTATATACAAAAAACTATATAAAACTATATAACTTTACTCAGACCCCGAGGAAATGGATCATGCGCTTATGGGCTTCCTTGGCAACCAATACAAGTGCACTTGCGAGGAACCCACTACGCTATAAATCATTGTAATTTTTTAGAAGTAGGACAGTAGGCCCTGTGCCATTTTTCGTCACTCTACGGAGAGCGTTCGTACCTGCTAAACGCATGTAAGGCACTATGCGCACTTTGTTGATGCTGTGCCTGATGACGACGAAGTATTATGGCAGATCCCTTTGTAATGAGTTGGAAGGATTTCACAACCTACTGGTCGCGCAATTCGCATTGTGTGACGCCTGGTTACAGAATTCGCGTTGTGCGACGCTTGGTGCTTATTTTACTCTTCTACTACGCTATATTGCATATGCTAATGTGGTTCCTTCCCGACATGAAACCTGTATAGGACCTTTTTGCAGAGTAGTTTCAAGCACCGACATGGCTCAGAGGTTGAATACTGGGCTCCCACGCAGAGGGCCCAGGTTCGAACCTCGTTCCATCCTGGAATTTTTTTCTTATTTAGTATTTTTCTTATTCCGAGCGATACTGGTTACGGACACCGGCGGCGGCGGCAGCGGCGGCGGCGGACAACTACGGCGCCAAAAACGGCCGGTGAAATGATCTCATAACCGCTTTCGCTGTAAAATTTCGGGAGGGGGGGCACCCCCCCCTAAAATTCGGGTCCGAGGCTAATTTTTGATAGTGCGTGTTGTTGCTGAGTTGTCTGATAGCTTCGTTTTTATAGATTGCAAAGAGGACTCGTCGCCAGGGCCCAGGAGGCGATCCCGGCCAGAGGATTCCTGGGCTGTGGGACCCTCCCACCTAGGGTGCCCCGAGCTTTCGAGCTCGGGAACACCGTTTCGCAAAATAAAAAGTTAATTTCATCATCATTATCATCTATAGGCCAGATTACTATACTACCACCCTTGTCCGCAAGAAATTACCTGCAAGATGCTCTAAACAAGGTCTACAACGGAGCATGTCAACTAGATAGGAAATCATCACTAGCTCAAAGGGGCCCCGTAGAACAGTCCAAGCAGCCGCCAGCATTTATAACCAAACACTCAAATGCGCTACCAAGCATCAATATTATCCTCCGTAAGTATTACCCAATACTGGCAAGCAACGAGCGTCTTAGAAAAGCGTCTCCCGGAGTACCAAAGGTCGTGTATCACCGCAATAGGAATTTTAAGGACATGTTAGTGCATGGAAAAGTAAACCCTCATTCTACTGCCCACATAACACCTTGCTCACGTCCAAAATGTAAGACTTGTAAACACCTTCAAGATGACGTTATAGTTAAAAGCACCGGAAGTGATTACGTCCATCATATAAAATCTAGTTTTACCTGCATTAGTTCAAACGTTATTTACATGATCGAAAGTTCATATTGTCAAAAACGGTACATTTGCGAAACGGGACAACCTGTTAATGTTAGATTAAACGGGCATCGTGCGGACATGGCGAAGAAGTTACCCAAAGCAGTGGCACAGCATTTTAATGCAGCAGGTCACACTTTCGGAGATCACAAACTTTACATAATTCAGTCAAACTTCCTGCCCCCAAGGGACAGAAAATACACAGAGTCATACCTTATTCACAAGTTCAATACGCTCCAGCAAGCAGGTATTAACGTTTCTAAGGGGGCTCTTGAATCCATTCTGTATGGTACATACACAACGAAAACCAACGAGAGTTAAGCCCTTCTAGGAATTTCGAACCTACGATTGTTAATATACCACGTGTTTCCACTCACAATCATTCAGCGAAACGTACACCCTCCCCTCTCCCGCCCCCCCCCTCGCCTTTTTTCCCGCCTTCCTTATGACTGACACAGTTCGTCACAGCGGCCTCCCTCCCCCCCCTCCTTCCGCTCCCCCACTCTGGAGAGGACACGAAAAACGTCTGTTCGAGCACCAACCCCCTGTCTACGAATTTTTGCAACGTCTTTTAGGCAAGTTTTATGAGAAACCAATGCTTATCTTGCAGAAAATGCACACTTTACATAGGCACTGTCAGAAAACGCTATGTTTATTGCGAAATAAATATAAAGTTATAAATAAGCACAAATACCAGCATTAACGCCCATACGTATGCTCTTCACCAGCGGCGCCTAACGGTATTGTATATTGGCGCCTAACGGTATTGTAAATCTAACGGTATTGTATACGCCTTTATGTTCCAACTATTTGAAGGAACAGATGTCAAGCATTGATTACTTAGATTGTCTACTGGATAACTGGGACCTTCTGCCAGATTTTTTTATGTATACCAACTCTTTGCAAATAAAAACCATGCAGAAGCCAGAGCGACAACAGCCCCCCCCCCCTTCTTCCCCATGTACACACACAAAAAAGCTGACATTTCAGCCCAATGTCGGCTGCGTTCACAGTTAGGCAAATATTGAAGCACTTGACTTCCACCTGACTACCAGATAGGCGAAACACTGACGGGATATTTTCGTTTACATACCAGATGTACATTATCCGTCTCAATTCTTCATTCTTTCAAATACTCGGATGCAAATTTTCAGACAATACTCATCATTGATGTTAAAAGAATTTCATTTCTCACCTTGCGATAAACGATACTTGCTTCTGTATGTATCAAATATACGTGATACGTCTTCATATTCTTGTAAACGCTAACCAACCACAGCAAACAAAAACGGAAAAAGAAAAAAAAAACTGCCTTGTGTATTTCTTCAATGTCTGTTGTGACTACTAATAGAGATATGGAATTGCTGAATGTATGGCGGCTCATATTGTTGAGGTTGGCTATTGAATACGTGTTCTCATTTACTCATTGAATTATTTGCTGTCTTTCTAGGATTCCTTGAAAACCATTAAGAAGTTTCCGAAAAAAAGAACAGAACCACTCAATAGGAACACAAAGTTGACGAGCGTTCAATTGTGAGTTTTGCAAGGGCACATAAAAAAATGCCTCCGCCTCCCCGAAGGGAATCGTGAGGAAATGCGAATGCATTTATTGTGCCGAGAGTACACGGCGTAGTAATTTTAATGGCGTAAAGCTGGACACATCGACGCGCTCAAGTGTCTTCCTTTTGGGCGCCCCGTTCAACGAACGCTTCCTACCTGCGTTCGTAATCACTTCAGAGATGTTGCCACCGCCTTCGAAGCAGCACAAACGCGTTTAGAACGCGCTGTTTTCAGGCCGTGCCAAGGCAGCTCAAACGCTACAAACGCGTTTCAAACGCACTGCGTTGAGGCGGTGGCGACGGGAGGAGAGAGAGCGAACGGCGAGAGAAGGAGCGGTGAAGCACTGCACCTACCCTCTCCTACACTCTCCGCTACTCCGCCCGCGCCACCTGCTCCGGTTGCTTGGGGCGAGGATAAGCACGCGCGCCCGCAGCTGTCGCTATGGGACATTTTTTTTTTATCTCGGGTTTAGCGTCCCAAAACCACGATATGATTACGAGATGATTATGATGAAAACATTCCTTTAATAAAATTCAAAGAAAACGGGGAGGGTCCCTATTCCGGAACTCCTATGGCAACCTCTGCCACAGCCCGGGCCCGCTGGACGAGCGCCCGACAGACCTCGGGGGCGCCTTCGCGAAGGATGCCTTCCCACAGCTCTGGGGTACGGGTGGACCGAAGGATTGGTGGGAGGGGAGGGAAGTAGGCAGCGGTGCACTCTACGGTGACGTGAAATGTTGTGGTGATGGCGCCAAATCCTGGACAGGCGTTGGTATAGCGAGTCGGATATAATTTGTGCAGGAAGTGCAGATTTGGAAACGTTCGGGTCTGCAGTCGGCGAAGTGCGACAGCCTCCTCTCGTGTGAAGGGCGCTGGTGGTGGTTGGTATCGCTGTCGTTGGCGTATGTAATGCTGTGTGACCTCGTGATAAGTGAGAAGTGGGGAACCTAGCTCTGTGTTGGCCGCCTCACTGCGCGGGGCTGCTCGGAGGGTGAGTTCTCGAGCGGCCGCATGAGCGCGTTCATTACCCGACAGTGAGGCATGACCAGGAGTCCAGAGCAGGTGTATTGTGTGGCTGATGTCTGATGCAACTTTGGATGTACGTAAAAGAATAGAATATGAGGTTTCGGGGATGCCGCGACCTGTTAGGAAAGCCCGACATGCCGCTTGCCAATCGGTGATTATGTAGTACGTTTCCGCGGGGAGGCTCAAGGTGTGTTGGATGGCCAGGGTAACCGCCAGAATATCGCCCGAGTCGGTGGCTGAACATGGTGAGGAGATCGAGGCAGCACTTACAATCTCATGAGTGCCGCTAACCACCACTGCCATGTGTGCGTTTGCCATGCAAGCCGCATCCGTGTAATAGACCCTATCCTCCTCAACCTCGCTGAGAGTGCGGTTTAGGTATCTCACTCGTGCCCGCCGACGACCGGTGTTGCGATCAGGGTGCATGTAGCGTGGTAGGGGATGCACGCGAAATACTCGAGCTATTTGGAGTGGCACAGAAGTCCCCTGTGTTTCCGGAGGTGCAGGGGGCACTGGGTGACCCAGGCGGGTTAGTAGCTGTCTACCCGTTGGAGTGAGAAGGAGGCGTTGGCGCTGGGAAGAGGCGGCACTGCGTTCCTTTATTGACAGGCCGAAAGTATTTGTGAGGTATGTGGACGACTGCTTCTGCATCATAAAGAGGACAGCGGTAGACAGCTTCCTCGAACATCTTAACTCCGTCGACCAAGCAATCCAGTTTACGGTGGAAAGAGAACAAGACGGAGCGCTACCGTTCCTCGATGTTTTAGTACGACGACAAGGCGAACGCATGACCTTCTCGGTGTACAGAAAACCAACGCACACCGGCAGGTATTTGCATTTCACCTCGAGTCACCCCACTGCCCACAAAGCTTCCGTGGTGTCGGCACTCTTTTCACGAGCAAGAGCCATCTGCACATCAGAAGGAGAGAGAAAGAGAGAAGAAGAGAGGGTCGTGGCCGAGTTAAGAAAGAACGGATACACGACAGCTTTCATCCGCCGTGTGGCACGCCGCATGTCGAGAGATCAGCTTCCCCACCGCGGAGACGCACCTGCGAACGACACACGCGACCCTGCTCCCACGCTGGCCACCCCACCGGATACAATGGTATCGAAGAAACCAGCCCAACGAGTCGTCATCCCGTATATTCCGGGAACTAGCGAACAGCTCGCCAGGGTTCTCGGAAAAGCTGGGGTCACGGTGGTTCACAAGCCGGCCTCAACGCTCGCTCGCTTACTACCGCGGCCGAAAGATCGACCATCCCGGGAGCAACACCAGGGCGTGGTCTACAAAGTGTCATGTGCTGACTGTCCAGCGAGCTACATAGGCGAGAGAAAGTGCTTCCCGGAAAGAATGCGCCAACACAAAAACGACGTCAGGAAGATGGAAATGCAACGCAGTGCCCTTGCAGAGCATTGCGAGAAGCACGACCACAAAATTGACTTCGAGGGCGCTTCCAACATAGAAACGGAAAGGAATCTGGGAAGGAGGCTCTTACTCAAAAGTGGCACATCCAGAACACACCTGCGAATGTGAACCGGTCCCTCGGAACAATGCCTCCGATCTACGTGCACGGCCTCCGGAACGTGAGGGAAAGAGAAAGGCGGAGCCAAAAACAAGCCGCGACGAAGCCTCCCTGATCAGCACAGTCACCCCTGAAGAAGAGACCAAGCCGGTCTCGAAACGTCGGGTTTCCTCCAAGAATTTGTGGCTGGAGGTATTTCAACTTCTTAATTCTTCCACCCAGCCAGACAGACTTCTGTCGAAATGTTTACATTTAACTAATCCACTGGGCCTCGAGCACTTCATCGAGGGTATTGTGCACTCCTAGCGACAAAAGGCGCTGCGTAGAAGTATAGTGCGGAACCCCCAACGCGACCTTGATGGCCTTACGGATGAGCGTGTCCACTCGTTCACGTTGTCCTTGCGTTAACCGGTGAAAGGGAAGGTGGTAACTAAAGCGGCTTAGAATGCACGCGTCTACTAGTCGAAGCATGTCCCGCTCCCCAAGGCCCGAGCGTCGATTGCTTACGCGTCGGAGCATGGCGATGATCTGTTCCGTCTGGCGTGAGAGTAGAGAGATGGTGTGTCTAGCCCTGCCATCTGCTTGAACGTAAAGTCCGAGGATGCGTGCTCGCTCTACCTGAGGGGTGAGTGTCCCTTCGACGAGTACATTGATGTGGGGTGGGGGATCCTTACTGCGGCCACGCAAGACAAGGAGCTCAGACTTGTTCGGGGCACAAGTGAGGCCGCCCTGTCGAGCATAGTCTGATACGACCTCGACTGCTTGTTGAATCCGGTCTTGAATGGCACCGTCAGAACCCCGAAACGTCCACAATGTGATATCGTCGCCATAGATGGCCTAGTGCAGATCCTCAACTTGCTCAAGTTGTTTGGGAAGACCTGACATAGCAATGTTAAAGAGTGCTGGCAAGATCACAGCCCCTTCAGGGGTGCCTCTGCCCGGCAGGTGTATGGTACTGCAGCGATGAGGGCCTATACCAATTGTTGCGGTACGGTCGCGAAGGAAGGCTCGGACGTAGTTATAAACTCGAACGCCGCAGCGTGATTCGGCGAGGTTGCTGAGAATGAGGTCGTGCTCCACATTGTCGAAGGCCGACTTAAGGTCCAGCGCAAGCAAAGCGCGGGTTTGAGCCCCCCGCGATGGTCCCAAGACCTGCTCTTTCAACTGGAGTAACACGTCCTGCGTTGACAAGTGCGGGCGAAAGCCGAACTGCGTATCCGAGAAAAAAGACTTGCCTTCCAGAAACGGCTGCAGGCGTCGCAGGACAACGTGCTCCATGAGCTTGCCTATACATGATGTAAGTGAGACCGGTCTGAGATTTGCGATGGAGATGGGCTTCCCCGGTTTTGGGATGAGAGGGAAATATCCGCATGTCGCCATGCCTGGGGTAGCGTGCCGTTTCGCCAATGCTCGTTAAACGTGTTCACCAGGTGCGTAAGATCTGCGTCGTTCAGGTTTCGAAGCGTCGTGTATCGGATGTTGTCCATACCCGGAGCTGAATTCTTGCGGATGTCCTCTAACACGGAGTGGACCTCTTGAATCGTGATTTCGGCGTCCAGAGCGTTGGGCATATCTGTGACATATGGGTACGGGTGGTACTGGGACTCGCTCCAGAAGGAATATAGCGCGCCTGCAGTTCCTGCAGAAGGCGGTCGGGAGAGTCTCGAAACGAGTGGGTAAGGACGTGCAACCGCTTTTGTGTCTGCGTCTTGGTGCCCGAGGGGTCTATAAGTGCTCGGAGAATGCTCCATGTCTTAGCAGTACTCAGGGTGCCGGACAGCCTGTTGCAAAATCCCCTCCAGTTGTTACTCGTGAGATTCTGGGCGTATTCCTGAGCTTCTCGCGTGATACCCGCAATCCGAAGTTTCAGTCTACGATTCAGGCGCTGCCGCTTCCAACGCTTCGTCAATCCCCTTCTAGCGTCCCACAAGCGGAGCAGGTGCGGGTGGACGTCGGGATTGATAGGCGTAGTGGTGATCGACCGCGTGGTGGCTTCGAGGTCAGCTGTAAGGGCCGCGAGCCAGTCGTCGTAGCCATCCACTTCTGGACTGGCAGTCCGAAGTTCTCGAAATTTAGCCCAATTTGTTATACAAACTCTACACTCTAAGCCGCAAAGGACGAAAAAGGGTCTGTGGTTCGTCCTTTTGGGGGGTAACTGCACTGCCACAACCATTACTCCCTAAAGGATGAACGATTCGTCCTTTAGGGAGTAACTGCCAGGGGACGAACTGTTAGTCCTCAGTTGTCTTGAGGGACGAAATCTCGGGGTGTAAAAGTTACCCCTTTAGGGAGTAACTGATTTATGCATGGTAGCTGCGTAGGAACGAACTGTTACCCCTGATGGGACTAACAGTTGCTCCTTCTGGATAAAAAAAAATCAATTTATTACAGTTTCTGGTTGAATTACCGAGAATTTGGAGGTTGATACACGCATTTGACGGCATACACAATTAATATACAGAAATAAATTCAGAAGTAAACTACAGAAAATTCACAACAAACACACAGGATTCGAACTCGTGACCATTGAATCAGCAGTCGCGTACGCTAACCACTATACCACATGCCAGTACGCAGCAGAGTGAATATTACCGGGGCTATATATGTACAGGCACCGTCTGGAAGCTGCGCGTTCTGCCATATTAGTCAAAGTAGCAAGATTCCTTATATTAGACTTCAGCCTTCAGTGTTTCGCAAGCAACCATTCGGTTATCACGTTCATGAAATTGTAAAATGCGTTGGATTGGTTTTTCTGCGCGCGTTTCGAGCGAATTTGGGCGCTTGATGAATGTATGTATATATAAACGGTCTCATGTATGCTCCCGTCGACGTGCCAGTTTGCTCGCTTCTCACTGTACAGAACACGGTTGGTTATATCGTTCAGTGAAAATGTCTGTTTAATGACAAAAAAACGAAAACGTCTAAAGAAACAACCAAATTTATTCAACGACTCGTGTCAATTCTGCAGCATCGTGTGTACACATAAATTGAACAACTTTGTTGAATGCAGAAGATAGGATGGCTTCTCTGCATTATAGAAGAGACAATGAAAAGTGCATTGTTTTATCCGAATGGATGCTGTCCAGCCGACGTCAGGAAGTGCAACAGCACCATCGACAGCTGCTGAGAGCGTGTTCATAGCAGCAAGATGTTGAAGACGTTTCTCAAGAGGCGCAACGCTCTCATTCATCGATTTCCTGAAAAAGTAATTGCAGAAGCATTATTATTTCCGGCAGAACTGTTCCTGCACATGCAGTTACGTCACAAGGCGTCTGTTAGAAATGCTGCATGCGTAAAAATTAGACGAAAACTGCTCTTTCACAAAACCTGTCATATAGTGCAATGGAACAGTTCAGAATGTGTTATGAAGTTCGAAAAATCCGTCCTCGAGTTTAACGTTTCACGTTTTCACAGCGACACGCTAGTGGGCCCACTATTAATCAATGAAGCTTGCTCTTCATTGGAGAGATATAAAAATAAATGATTCCTAGCATCGCTACAAACGAGCGAAATCGCCGATGCCGTCGCCGACTGCCCGTGTTAGCGATGCTAAGCCTTTAGCTAGGCATACTATTTTAACAGCCAGTCTTCCCAAATGACTTGTTTACATTACTATAGAAGATATAGTGCGGAGTTTACGTGGATTTTCTTTTAAAAAGTCGCGAATATTTCTGATAAACAACGCTCATTGGGCAGCACTGAAAACAAAGCTATTTTTGAACAGCTGTACTTGCTACAGCTAATGTTGAGCCTTCACCGAGGTTACCATGTTTCGATGGCCCAACCATCATGCTTGTAATTCTATAGCAGGCGGGGCGCACTCGCGACGCTGTATCGCGCGAGCTCAACAATCATGCGTGTTTTGTTCGCGCAGAACGTGAATGTTAAACAAGCGGTGATCGTTACATATCAACTGCACACAGGTAAAATCACGCGGAGCGATGGCAGCCTTGTTTACACTCACCTCTCAGGCGATGTCCCAGTCGGCGCGTAGCATTTCGATAGGCTAGCACTTCATTCCAGTAGCAGATCACGTTTACCACAACGCGAAGATGATTCAGTGCACCACAAGTGAGAGCAATCGTAACCACGAAACGAGAACACATCCACAACGCACCGCAAAACCGCCGAGTCCTAGCTTGCCGTGCATACGACGAGAACACCACGCCGCGCATTGATACAGCTTGGGCGCGAGCACATTTTTATTTTGTGTGTGTGAAAGCTTTTTCACATTTGTTTATTGTTATGCCATATGAACGATATTACTTTACTTCTGCCGCAGTTGCCGTAGTTGACAAGACCTTTTACACTTAAATAAACTGTTAACAGTTCATTTCTTTAGCGGACTCTTTGAATACGCGCATGCTGACCATTCGTTCGAGGTCGCCACTGCGCCGGAAAGTTCCATGGGAGGTAAACGTTGCTCCCTGTGCTCTAACAGTTCCTCCCTCACTTTGCACACGGCACCCTCGTCTTGCAGTTAATCCCTGCGGGGACGAACTACCGGTTGCGGGGACGAAATGCAGCACTTACTCCCATTTCGCACCTTTGCGGCTTAGAGTGTACGCTCAGGACGGCGCGAACTGGCGAGAGGAAGGACGGTTGCGACGATGTAGTGGTCGCTACCAAGAGTCTCGTCTAAGGGCCCACTAGATATGACCGCTCCAGTAGCGCGGATCATCGTGAGATCGGGACACGTATCTCGCGAGAAGCTGTTCCCGACGCGGGTGCGTTGTGCGGGGTCAGAAAGTAGGGTGAAGCGCATATTACATATGTTGTCCCACAGTTCCGTTCCTTTGCCTGTGTTCTTGGGATACCCCCAAACCGAGTGCGCGGCGTTGAAGTCCCCGCAGATCAACAACTTATCCCCGAGCTTGCTAAATTCTGTAAAGGGGTAATGAAAATTGTGTGTACGGGCACGAGGGGAACTGTAAAGATTGAGAATGAACAGGCTGTCGCTGCGCTTGGTGTGCCTGATTACTTCTATAATTTGATGGGGAATGTCAGTGGCTACTGAATGTATGCGTACTGTTAAGCGGTTAGACACAAGTGCCGCTATGAGAACCGGATCACTGCCGTACGCTTCGAATCCCGCAAGTGAAGGGGTGCAGTTGGGCTCCTGAAGGAGTATGACGTCGGGAGCCATTGGGGTCATGGCTATGTACTGCTGCAGGGGGCCCCGCTTGCGGCGGAACTCCCTGCAGTTCCACTGCCAGACCACAAGATGGTCCGCGCTACGCGTCGCCATCCTCACTCCTGAGAGGGGAAGGGCGTGTGTATGGGTGGGAGCGCTTTGTGATCGGTGCCAATGTCAGTGCAGGGGCGAACTCCTGGCGCATTTGTTGCATATTTCGCTCAGTCTGCTGCTGTATATCAGTGGATATAGTAGAGATACTGCTACTGATTAAGTTGTGGAGCGTCGCTACGGTAATATAATAATATCTGGGGTTTTACGTCCCAAAACCAGGATATGATTATGAGAGACGCCGTAGTGGAGGGCTCCGGAAATTTCCACCATCTGGTGTTCTTTAACGTGCACCTAAATCTAAGTACACGGGCCTCTACCATTTCGCCTCCATCGAAATGCGACCGCCGCGGCCGGGATCGAACCCGCGACCTTCGGGTCAGCAGCCGAGCACCGTAACCGCTATACCACCGCGGCGGACAGCGTCGCTACGGTGTCGTTGAGTGTGTCCTTGAGCGTAGACACCGCCTGATTGAGCATATCGCGGAACTCTTGCCGGATAGTAGTGCACGCGACCTCTATCTCGCGTCGAAGTCGAGCATCGAGAGCACGCAATTTGACCTCCATTTCCGCGCGGAGCTGATGAAGCGCATTCGGATCAGAATTCTGTGCCGTCTGTGGAGCTGACGCTAGGGTTTGGGACGGGGTAGCGGAGGAAGGTGAGAGCAGAGGAGGCCCCTTGGCCAACTTACCTCCCGAGGTTCCGCCGGGCGCTGCTCGGCTCCTTGATTCTTGTCTGGCTGGTTGAAGCCTTTCAACGGGAGGGAAGGCTGGTTCGTCACCAGTGGTCCGGTGGCTTCCGAAGTGGTCGCCCGCTTTACAGGTGGCGTTTGAGACCCCGTCCTGGAGTGGGTACGAGAACGGGCCTTGCTCCGCGACCTTCGTCTGGACCGGGACCGGGATCTGGATGTCCTACCCGGGTTGGGACCTGCTGCTTGCAACTCGCCCTGAGTCGATGACGAGGGAGTGGAGTGATGTTCTACATCTCGTTGTTGCTGTTCTTGCTGAAGTGTCTTCCGAACCCGTTCCTTGTTCAAGGGAGGCCGTACGCGGGCGGGACAACCCGTGTCCGTTGTGGGGTGATCACCTCCGCATGATCGGCACTTCGGCGTGCACGAGTGCCCTGGTGTCGGGTTATCTACGCCGCATGTCTTGCACGTGACGCAATTCGGTGTAGGGCAGTTGTCAGAACGATGTCCCAACCGGAGGCAAACCGTGCAAACTTGCTTGCGGGGACGATGCACGTAGCACCGGTACTCGGCGCCGTAATAACGTATGTAATGAGGAACCTGCAGTCCTTCGAAGGTAATGAGGGCCGTGCTAGTTTTACTTATCATTCGTGCCTGTAGAACGGTGTGGCCAGGCGTAATGAGATGATCCATAAGCTCGGAGGGGCTCGTTCTCGGGTCGACGCCATATATAATGCCTTTACATGAATTGTCTGGAGCAGCAATGTAAATTGACACAGGGTAGGTATGATCGCCGAGGCGCAGG